>NC_137885.1:14090805-14220805 GCF_963924005.1 Protomyctophum bolini | reverse complement strand
GTCATTTTTTTCAAATCTTCAAAAATGATGAAAAACGGCGCGCTATAGTATGCCGTACGATATGGGCTATAGCCCATGGTCCAAAATGATGAGAAACGAGGCTAACTTTTTTTTTCAAAATTTCAAAAACATGGTCTATAACCCATCGTTTTTGTCATTTGTCATTTTTTTCAAATCTTCAAAAATTATGAAAAACGGCGCGCTATAGTATGCCGTACGATATGGGCTATAGCCCATGGTCCAAAATGATGAGAAACGAGGCTAACTTTTTTTTCCAAAATTTCAAAAAACATGGGCTATAACCCATCGTTTTTGTCATTTCGTCATTTTTTTCAAATCTTCAAAAATGATGAAAAACGGCGCGCTATAGTATGCCGTACGATATGGGCTATAGCCCATAGTCCAAAATGATGAGAAACGAGGCTAACTTTCTTTTAGCCCCATAAGAGAAGATTTTCACGGCTCTAGCAGTGATTCTCAACCCGTTTCATTTCAAGGACCCCCCAGTTTGACATGCATTAGTCTACGGACCCCCATTTAATGGCATTTATATCTCTGGGTCCCCCAATTTATATTATAAAATCAATGTTAATTTAACTGAGAGTGTACAAATGGAACCAAATGGACCCCGTTCCATTTGTACACTCTCAGAGTTACAGACCCATAAAAGGGTCCATTTGGTTCCAAACTATCATTTAGCTGAGGACCCCCTGGAACTCCCTCAAGGACCCCTGGGGGTCCCCGGACCCCACTTGGGGAAATAGTGCTCTGGTACTCTACCTTGTCCGTCTTCTTGTCCTGCTTGATCAAGATGGCCAGGTTCTCCTTCAGCGTGCGGACGATGTCAGCAGGGTTCTTGTGGGATTTACCAAACAGTGGCATGGTGGTGGCTGGACACACACACACGCATGCACACACTCACTCACGCAGGACCTGCACAACAACACACACACAGGAAGAAAAGGGTACAGTCAATAACTTGTCGACTCGGCAGCTTTGGTGTGTCTAATTAGTTGGACAAAGCTGCTACCTGGAACCGTGTCGATATACCAGTTCAGGCACATGCACACATAGACATCAAAGGGGGCTTCAACCCGTGCCCTTTTACCTGTATGTAAAACAACTGCCCTCTCCAGACCATGAATGCAGCATTTACTACATCTCCCTCTCCTTTCCATGACATACCAGATAATTGCTTTTTCTGAACTCTCCTGATCTTGAACGCAGCATTTTGCGTTGAAAGAATTTGTTTAGAAATCCATGTCGTCGCCGCATCTCCAGTAGCCCAGTGCAGGCCAGGGAAATAGCAGATCTACAAGCTCTCAACACATGTGTGTGTGTGTGTGTGTGTGTGTGTGTGTGTGTGTGTGTGTGTGTGTGTGTGTGTGTGTGTGTGTGTGTGTGTGTGTGTGTGTGTGTGTGTGTGTGTGTGTGTGTGTGTGTGCGCGCGTGCGTGCGTGTTGTGTGTGTGCGTGCGTGCGTGATCACTCCAGATTCCTCTAGCACCACAGACACACATTCCAAAGTCAGCTCGAGTCTAACTACCAAACTCACACACTAGACTGATACACACAGTGGGACTGCCTGGGAACACCATCAACAGCAACGGCCGTTTGACACCGAAGTCTTTCATTTTTGAGCGGTGCCAAACCACTCCAATGAGTGACCGTGTGTGTGTGTGTGTGTGTGTGTGTCTGTCTGTCTGTCTGTCTGTATGTCTGAGTATGATTCCTCAACATCTGCAATACCGCTGGGTGACCTAAAGTGGCACTGGTGAGCAGCCTGATCCATTCACACTGAGCACTAAGGGCTCCATTTTTGTCACCGCTAAACCCCTTATCCCTAAACTTCTTTGCCTTTTTTTTGTTTTACTATTTTGAAAAACATTTTTGAATAGTTCAACTAGCCAATCTACATTGACACGTTGTGAGCTTGTAGACTTTTAACTATTCAAAAATGTTTTGCATCAAATGGTGGTTCCGTGGCTGAAATGCAGAATAAATAATGGACCTCGACGTGAAAAGGGTTGAAAAACACTGCTATAAGTATAAGTGCAGCCAGCCGTGTTGTTGAGCAGCCCTCCATATCAGGATTGGAGGCTAAGGACACCGATAACATGGTCACATTTTGTTGTTCCTTTAATACTTTCTTCACAAAGTCTTTGTTTGTTTTAACATTAACATTAACAGTGTTAATGTAACACTACAGTATTTTGAATGCATAGCAAAGACAATTTCAACTTAAAGCTCTACTTTAAAGTGCTGGAATTGTACATGGCTGGCTGGCTGTCCATAATGGAAGGCGCACAGACAGTGGAGTCAGATGCCTGTTTTGGTACAGAGTTCATTATGGATGTTGTAATCTTTGGTAGGGAGAAAATAATCAGTTGATATTAGCTTTCAAAATATCAGAATCAGCCTTGAAAGATGTGTCAAATGACCTCGGACACACACGCACGCGCACACGCTGACTTTGAGGCTTGAGGTGGATTGTGAACATGTGAAAAAAAAACATGTGACGTCTTGAGAAGACCAATTTCCTCAGGTTTAATTGTCATTACATGTTGTGAGTGAGTGTGTGTGTGTGTGTGTGTGTGTGTGTGTGTGTGTGTGTGTGTGTGTGTGTGTGTGGGTGTGTGTGTGTGTGTTGTTACTGTATGTACACAACGTGAGGATGGAAGGAAGGGCGATAGAAGGAAACAGTGGTTTTCAACCAGTGGTCCTTGAGGGGGTTCCAGGTGGTCCCCCAGCTAAATGAAGGAGAGTTGGTAACCCAATGGACCCTTATAGATCTCTTGAGAGAGTGAGAGACTTAATTTACGAGAAGTCTGCTCAATTCAGTGCCCATTATGTACCAAGTACATAATGGGCCTTGATATTGAAAAGGGTTGAAAACCACTGATATAAGGTTTTAGAACATTGAAATGCAACTGAAGTCGTTCGCAGAATGCAGGCCAGAGGCAGACCTATAACTTGTGACTACTAATCCTCAGCAAGGAATGCATGGGTCTCTCTCTCTCTCTCTCTCTCTCTCTCATTTTTGACAGCGACAGCTCCAGAAAATTGTGACTGGGGGGACGGGACTATGGGGGAGATGGGGGGAGTGTTGCAGTCCCATGAAAATAATATATATATATATATATATATAGCATTTTTTTAATAATAATAAAAATAATAGTTATCTTCTGTCTGTTTGTGTATTTATCTATTATGAAGATGGTGCTGACTGGCGTTTACACTTTTACTGCTAATTAGTCGGTCCGTTAGGGCCGGGCCTTAATTTCCAGGCCCGTTGAGAACTCTAGCTGCGAGACGTGTGGTCAGCTGGGGTTCATGTGTTTGGTCCGACGGAGCATTGGTCCGAATGACCCTCACCCTAACCCTAACCTCCCACGGGGCAGCACACCTAAACCTAACCCCAACCCTCTCCCTAACCCTAACCTCCCACGGGGCAGCACACCTAAACCTAACCCCAACCCTCTCCCTAACCCTAACCTCCCACGGGGCAGCACACCTAAACCTAACCCCAACCCTCTCCCTAACCCTAACCTCCCACGGGGCAGCACACCTAAACCTAACCCCAACCCTCTCCCGACCCCCAGTGCACCTCGGACCAATGCTCCTTCCAACCAATGCTCCGTCGGACGATAGTATGCCTCCCGGTCAGCTGTGGCAAAGAGCAGCGCTTTAGGGCACTCCATTAACTGATAAGTGGCGTTTTAGTTTCACTTTGTGTAACCACAGCAGGGCTAGCTTGCCAACATGTTAGGAGATCAGCTAGATTAGACATGTCTGGACTTGTGAACACACTCAGGATGAAAAGATAAAGGAAATATAATGCTGTACTGTGGTTAGAGCACTTGAATTGTAAAACTTCAATCCCTGAGACAACAAACTGTGAACTAATCTGGAGCTAAAGAGGAAATTACCCGGTTGCTTTTGATGCAGAATATATATATATATATATATATATATATATATATAGCACCTGACGAAGCTCACGGCGAAACGCGCCGTGCTAATAAATAAGTTGATGCAGTAAGTTGTTTTTTTGTTTTTGATGTCCATGCCTGCTAACTAGACTTGCACCTCCTACGGGTCTTTTGGATGTGCAAGAGTCCCTTTTTTGTCTCATATATATATATATATATATATATATTACTAATGATTAAGTATATTTTACAAGGAAGTTTAATTGAATATGGGCCTTTTCTGTTTCCCACCCCCTCCCTCTGGAACAAACTGCCAGCACACAGCAAAGCTGACTAGTGGACAAGAGATCCAGTAGTAGTCATTTTACACTTGGTTGCATGCTGAAAATAGCGGATCTACAAGCTCACAAAGCGGCGTAGCGTGAGGCGTTGTGAGCTTGTAGATCGGCTATTTTCAGCAAGTGCAAAATCATTGCGACGACGGCATCAAGGCCCGCCAAAATACATTTTAGTCGACTAAATCAACTGTAGATTTAGTCGACTATGATATTTTGTTGACTAAAACTAGACTAACACTAAGCCATTCCAGGTGACTAAAACTAAATGAAAACTATTCAAGAGACTATATGTGACTAAAACTAAAATCAGATTTTTGCTGTCACACTCAACACTGCAACCTTGACATAACTATGCTCCAGATATGAAGGCTTCTTAGTGGTACAGTAGGCTACAGTATGTTTCCAGAGGTTATGTAATGGAATGAATGGTGTCCCCAGATGAATATTGCTAGTAAGCTATAAACTTGCAACCGGTTTGCCTGCCAGGCCTTTATGAAACTAAACCTCAACACATTGTACAGCATATACACAACATGATGTGTTCTGAATCTGAGCCGAGGAACTAGCCCACATACAGTATTCATGTCTGTGGTCAACTTCTACTTCTGCGTTTATTTTAGTGAAGGTACTTGGAGCTTGGCTGACCTGAGTTGTGCGTGAGGGTTTTGTATAGGGTTCATGTCTGGGTTGAGATGTCTGTTCGTTTTATAAGATCAGTGTTTTCAGAACAGGGAGTCAAATGAATACCTGTTCCTGCTGCCCAGCAGTGACCCAAGGATCTAAATTAACAAAGCCATTTATAATTGACCATTTAGGCATTTAGCAGCAGACGCTCTTAATCCAGAGCGATTTACATTAACCTATTTTGGGCGGGAACCCCTTTTGGTTTTTTAAGCATTGTTATACTTTAGCTATTGAAAAATAGCAGATCTACAAGCTCATAGTGCGGCACTCTGTGCCGCACTACGAGCTTGTAGATCTGCTATTGTTTTTTAATCGTGAAAATGTGGCACAAATCTTTGAATATATATTCTTTCAGAGCATTTTTTATTATTATAAATATTATTCTCTGGTATCGGTATTCGTTATCGGTATCGGCTAACACAGAAATTGTGGTATCGGAATCGGATCAGGGAACGAAAAAAGAAGCGTATCGGGACATCCCTAGTTTGAGGTTTGAGGTCAGATGTAGAGTTGCTGGCCGGCTCCATTTTACACTTGGTTGCATGCTGAAAATAGCAGATCTACAAGCTCACAACTTGTAGATCGGTGCTATTTTCAGCAAGTGTAAAATCAGGGGGTCGGCGGCCAATTACATATAATCTTGGGGGTCCTTGACGTGAAAATGTTTGAGAACGACTGACACAGAAACATGGGGTTTTTCAGAAAACTGTCCGGATTTAGAAGGCATTTGTAGAATCGTCCTCAGGTCTAAATGGGTTAAGCAAGAACAAAAACAAACACACAAAAACAAAACAAAACCAAAAAAAGAAACACAGACACTCGTCACGTGTTGTGCAGAGCAGACCGAGGTCTCTGGATGTGGTGAATGTCCAACTTGTGACCTGCAGCGAGTTGTACCAAAACACAATACTGAAGCTCAGTGTACATTTGACACAGTGACAACATGCAATGGGGCCTTGAGAGCTACATTCATGATGATACAATGATGGTCTGTATGTAGGCCTGGAGGACCATACGATATGATTAATATATATATTATAAACCATGTGGAAATATCAGATTTAGAGGCTTGTAGATCTGCTATTTTCACTACTTCTTTAACTTTTTAATTTCTTTTCGTTTTTTAAATGGAAATTATTAGATTAATTTGATTTCGGAAATACTTCATTCATTAAAACAATATTTTACTTCTTTAAATCTTTAGAAATTTGTATATATATATTATATATATACAAATTGTATATGTATGTATATGTATATGTATGTATTAGGGATGCACCGAAAATTCGGCCACCGAAAATATTCGGCCGAAAATGGCTAAAAATGTATTTTCGGCCTATTCGGTTTCGGCTCAAATAAGCCGAAAAATATCACCGAATAGTAGTAGTGGTCCTAAAGTTGTGAATCGAACTAAACTGCGAGGAAAACACAGATGTACAAGCCCAACGCGCTGTGCATTGCGACGGGTAGATAGCTTGTAGATCTGCTACTTTCAGCGCAGGAAGGGCGCATGCTTATGACGCTCTTTAACTATGCATCATTCAGCAGCCTGCAGCCAGCGACAGTCGCAGGCAACACAACACACGAGCAGCAGTCACGGAATGCACAGGCAGATCCACACATCTGTGCTTTCATCCACGATTCCATAGCCTTCTAAATCTTATGTCCCATCCACGGGCACAAGCAACGTGATATTAGCAGCTTCCACCCGATCTGTGGTGGTGTACTGTTGACGAGGGAAGCTAGTAGCTAGCATGGGAGCTAACGTTAGTTTTAACACTAGTACTTTCCATCCGTTCCCCAACCCCTCACACTCGCTGCTGCGTTTACACGGGCAGACACAAAGACGAATGGGAATATCATTTGGAGCTTTAACAATGAATGATAGACTGTATCGTTGCTTCTGCCCGTGTTTAATGGTCAGGGTTTCACTGTTCACATGAGCAGGCAGACCTGTCAAAACGATGCACTTCCCAAAATTCAAACCCACCTCTGGAATATTGCTATCTCATTCCACTTTAATTTATTTTATTCCATAGTCTTAGTTTTTCTCTAATAAAGTTGTTTTTATTTGTTTTCTCATGTTCTCCTTGAAAAGTGTCTTTAAGTACTCAGAGAAGCTTTATATAAATAATATTATTATCACTATTATTATTACTACTTGGTTTTATTGCATATGCTTATGTAGAAAAAAAAGCTCACTGCTCAGGTCAAATAGGCCTATTGATATGCGATTAAAATGTGATTAATTGAGATTAATTAATCACAAAGCCTCCAATTATTTAGATGTTTTTTAATGGACCCATAAGTGTTTATTATTTAAGTTAGGTTTTGCCATAATCATGTCTTTTGCCATAATCAGGTAGCTTTACAACAAAGATATATTCGGCTATTCGGTATTCGGTTTTCGGCCAACTGTTTCCTATATTCGGTATTCGGTTTCGGCCAAGAATTTCCCTTTCGGTGCATCCCTAGTATGTATGTATATGTATATATTTTTGTTTTTGAAAGACAATACCGGTATTTACTTGCCCTAACCTGACCCACAGTTTGGGATAATAATTAAAACCACCCAAGTTGTACAAAAGTTATGTTTTTTTGCACTGCTTGGCATCTGCAGTCATCGAGCCGTCTGTCTGTCTGTCTGCGTCATTGACAGACAACAACCCTATCCAACGCTGAGACAGAAACTTCACAGATTTAAATACATGGCCGCACGATGGATGGCGTCCCGTCGTGCTCCTCGTATACATCTGCTATATTCAGCACACCGCCAAGTATGAAGCCAATGAGTCTGCTGCCCTTAAGCACCTGACAGTATGGAGAGGGAATGGGCCCATATTTCACCCATATAAGCAGATTTCTCATGGATTATGAGCTAACCGGGACCTTTGACCTCACATGAGCTTAAATATGAAAGTGGTTATGTAAACGGAAGGAGAAAAAAAAGGTCTGTCATCTCGAACCGGACAGTCAAATACAACTCTCACGGAAGATTGAGTGCTCGCCTTTTCCAAGCTATTTCGAGGGTCAATAAATCAATGAATAAATAAATATAATGGAACTGTGAATTACATTTTGATTGACAAAATGCATGTAATAAAAGTATATATATTTGTATACATATATCTTTCAAAAGGATAAAACGCAATAAAGCGTGAGAGCTTTATTTCCATTGTGAGTGTATAAAAGTGGCATAATTACTATCATGATATGAAATATCAGGTTCAACAAGTTGTCTTGTGTATACCAAGATTCACATCAAACACAACTCAATATATACATCTCTGCTGTCGGGAGGAAGCCTCATAACTCCAAAATATTCATTTTTCAGGAAATTAAGAAAACCTTATATATTTTAAACAAAGCAATATACAGCCCCATAAAAGTTGTTGTTGTAACTTTATATATATATATATATATATATATATATATATATATATATTATTTTTTTAATATATTTTTTATCCCACGATTTTGTAACCCATTTTTCACCCCTGTGTCAATCATCTAATGTGATCCTGGGCTCTACACACCCTCCACCAACCTAGTCCCCATATATGGGGGACATGGGGAGAGCAACGGACTTGAACTCATGCTTCCTTCATGCCTGAGTGTCCAAGTTGCTCCTTAACACCTGACAGGGGGGAGTTTCCCTGGTTGGACGTAGCACGTGGAAGGAACACGTTATTCCAACCAGTTCCTTTCCCCTCCATCAGGCGCCCCGGCTGGCCAGGGGGAGGCAGTTTAGTGACCAGGATTACTGCATGTTTTTTGTGAGGGTACCTACCCTAGGGGACACGGGGAGAACATGCAAACTCCACACAGAAAGGCCCTTTCGCCAACCCCACCTTCGTGTATGGGCACTGATGACGCGGAGGAGGAAACACGCCGCCAACACGCCGCCAGCACCCACAGCGTCCCGAGCGGGAATCGAACCCAGGACCTTCTAGCTGTGAGTTTATATATATATTGTCAATTACTTCCATGAGAGGGCGAGAGGTGGTGGAGTTAGTTGCTTTAGCAGACATTTTGAGGGTCCAAATGGAGTTAAGAGGATTTGTCCAAAGCACCTTTTACTACTTGCCATTGGTTCAATATTTTCTAAACAACACACAGACGTAAAGGGTGTTAGCACTGATTTATGCCAAAGAAAATCAAAAACCTCAAAAATGTAGTTATGAGGTTTCCTCCCGACAGCAACGACATTATGATAACACTGCTGATACCAAAACAGTAACAGTTTACTAACATTATAACAGTAAATACAATTAATAATAGTATGTATATAGATCTTAAGTAGTAATCGTAGAATGTCTGGAACGTGAAGTCAGATGTTTTTGTCGCAAGACATTACACGTGGATGAGGAATTTTGGAATTTGCATATAGCCTCTATGTAATTTGAGAGTTGAAACAGGACAATCCAGCCAGCGCAAAGAGGATGTTAACTCCTTTGTTTTCAGTGTTATAACATGAGCTAAGACTGCATGAAGTCATCCATAAGTCATGAGAGAGAGAGAGAGAGAGAGAGAGAGAGAGAGAGAGAGAGAGAGAGAGAGAGAGAGAGATGGAGTGAAATAAAGCAAAAATGGTTTTCAACCCTTTTCGTATCAAGGTCATTATTTATTCAGCATTTGAGCCACAGACCACCATTTGATGACATTTAGCCTCTCAAATCCCAAACTTGACTGAATGTTTTGTTGTCGTTGGATAGGATTTAGTTTAGTCCACAATTCCATGCTTCATTGATGTTGGTACGATAGGGTTTAGGATCTATAAAGGTCCCAACTCTCCATCATTTAGCTGGGGACCACCTGGATCCCCCTCAAGGACCACTGGTGGTCCCCGGACCACTGGTTGAGAACCACTGAAATAAAGGCAAAGCGAGATAGAGGGATAGAGAAAGTAATCAGTGGAGAGAGAGAGAGAGAGGAAGAAAGAGAACGAGACAGATGCTGCCCTTATAAAAGCCAAGTCCCATTTCATTCTGAGCGATTTACAAAGTGCAAGCCGGTCGGGAGTTACTTAATAATGCCATGAACATTTTTTTAATGTTTTTTACGGGATGAAATGCTCTTCTCATGTTAGTCACTGTGTCCATCAGTGAAGACTGAAGAGTGCATTATACACCGTTTAACGTAGAATAGGCAGCAGACATGCCCCATACAGCAATAATGGGTCTTGAGAGCACCGACAAATCTCGCCTCCGACTGAATACATGACAGCATCCGGTCCTTCAATGTACAGTGTACAGTCTAGCGTGACCTCTGACTGTACGGTCCTTGCGTTACTTTGGCTCTCCAGTGTCGCCATGGGCAGAGGAAGCTGAGTACAGCAGTTAACCACGTAAGCCATATACCGCTAAAAATATAACAAACACAGATATTCTCTTAAGGGGGTCCCTGGCACGAAATATTTTCAAGTGGCTGTCTTTTCAAGTGGCTCTGGCCACTTAATAGCAAGCAACTGTGCTAGGTTTAATTGGCAAAGTAAACTTAAACTTAATAGGAATCATAGACACACTGCAGATAGGAAGACCAATGTCAAAACACAAGCCTTATCTCAATCAGACAGAAACCACAGACAATATTTATCTGTAAGAATGTTGCCCATATCAAATTTGTGAGGACTCCGATTCTACCTCGGTGATGGTCACCCTCACCTGGTTAAAAGCCAAGAATCACTCTGGCAGTGGCACCACTGAAAAGCCTGGACCCAGATGTTGTTGGTTATTATACAGTTGAATGGTGCAGACACTCCAAGGGACAGCAATGTGTGTCCCTTTGTATGTCTGTCTGTCAAAGTGGCACTGTTGAGCTTCACACTGTGCACAGGTGCATGATGGGAAGCCAAGTGTTTAGTGTAACACCAGTAGAGACTACAGTGCAGTACAGACTACGGTTGTAGCACATGCACAGGTGCATGATGAGAGGCAGTACAGTACAGTACAGTACAGTACAGTACAGACTACATAGTCCGACAGCCAATAGTCAGACAACCAATAGTCAGACAACCAATAGTCCGACAGCCAATAGTCCGACAGCCAATAGTCCGACAGCCAATAGTCAGACAACCAATAGTCCGACAGCCAATAGTCCGACAGCCAATAGTCCGACAGCCAATAGTCCGACAGCCAATAGTCCGACAGCCAATAGCCGACACCCCAACAGCACCACTCAGTTCAGACGGGTCTGATTTTTTACTTTAACACTGACTCCCATTCACGAGTTACCCGAGTTAATTGATAAAGACCTCGTTCCCTCCCAAACACGAGTTATGTTTGCATTGTTTAATTTGCTGTTTTTTTATCACTTTTTAAGACATACAAGGTTTTCCTTCTATTACAAACCATCAAACTATTTTAAGGGGGATTTTCATGAAATGGAACTACGATCGCGGCCAGGCGATTCTTCAAAGCTTAGTGAAGAACTCCAGCAGTGAAACTATTTTGACGATCGTAAACCTAAAGCACTGTAAAGTTTCCACAGACCTTTAGTGTTCATTTGTATTTTGTTTTGTATTTGCTTTGCTCAGGACCCCAGGAAGACTAGAGGTTCTTTCATGTGTCTCTAATGGGGATCCTTTAATAAACATGAACATAAACCTTGCTTATTAATTATTACACAAACCACAACTAGCCATTTAGAGAACATGTCATATAAATAAATAAAACCAGGAGCACTTAAGTTAAAGTGCAAGTGTAACAAAACAACAGATAAGATGGCACACCTCTTCCTGACAATATAGCCCTATAAACTAATTAGGCAAGCTGCAACCACATAACTTAGCCCATTTAGGCCTGACGTCAAATTTAAAAAGCAATCTTCTAAATCATGACAGTTTTCTGAAATACATATGTTCCTATATCAGTGGTGCTCAATATTTCATGTCAAGGACCCCCAGAATTATCTGTATTTGGTTGCGGACCCCCATCTGAAAATATGTTGCTCCATGAATCCCCCAGAAGCAAAGATTTGAATTAAAAACATTCGCTCATACCCTTATGCGGTTCCATTTGGTTTCAGTGTACACTCTCAAGAGTTATGTTATTGTAAAACAAGTCTACACACAATTAGAGAATGTAGAATAGTTATTTTGATCAACATTTGCCTGTTGTCTCTGTCTCCTAATGTGGTACCACATCAATAGAATTGTGGACAAAAACTTAACCAATGAACAATAACAAAATATTCTACGTTTTGGGTCTGAGAAGCTAATGGTCATCAAGTGGTGGTCCACGTGGCTCAAAATAAGGCTAATAAATAATGCCTTATTTGTCATATTGGGCCATATCGGTATCGGCAGTCTAACCGTAACCACCGATCCGACACAGGGGTAAGGGGTTGACACTATGGCAGGTAAATAAAATGTTGGGGCATGTGGAGTTTGCGTTGGAGTTGCCCAAACTGCAAGTGCACATTTATGAGTGAAGATTCTGCTATAAACACAACACGAGATATATAGCTAGATAGCTATAAACACAACACGAGATCACAACACTGGTAACGGTATCGGCGAACACAGAAATTGTGGTATCGGATTGGGAACGAAAAAAGTGTATCGGGACATCCCTAGTGGGAAGTAGAGTCTGTCAGTGTGTTGACGGTACAGTACAGTACAGTACAGTACAGTACAGTACAGTACAGTACAGTACAGTACAGTACAGTACAGTACAGTACAGCACAGTACCCGCTTCTCATGCAGTCCTGACACAGTGTTAATCATTACAGGTCCTACAACAACAGTACAGTACACTACAACGCCATTACATTACAACGGTGAGCCATCTGGCCAATAGCGTGGCAGACTGACAGACAGGCCCGGCCTACACTACCACCAGTGTGTGTGTGTGTGTGTGTGTGTGCGTGTGTGTGTACTAGGCGCTAGGCAGGCGGCATATCTGGAATGTCTGTGTGACATTACCATTATGTCTCCATAAACACGCACAGTATGCAATCTATCTAGTCTAGAGAAAGAAGAAGTACACACACACACACACACACACACACACACACACACACACACACACACACACAGCCCCCCCCCCCTCCCCACAACACTAGTGTTTAGGGAAGCGCATGCATTGCAGCCCGTCTGACTGTCTGTAATCAAATAAATGCAGTCTTAATTAATATGCAGACAAGCTGTGAATTCATTACGAATAAACATAAGGCTGCATAATAAATTACGACACAATAATCCAAGACAATGGTACTATGTTGTTATGTTTCTTCTTTGACGAACGATCAACTACACCCTTTTATAACAAAACTCCCCGTTTTGCGTTGCCGTTAATAGTTGACAGATCCTACAAATCCAATCCATATACGCGGACCACCACCACCCAACCAGAGCCGCGGACCCCCCGCGCCTTATTATTAATTATTTAATACCAAACCAAAACAGCGACACCACCACTATAGCCCCGCAGTCTGAGTCAGTCAGATCTAGTGATTCAATGTAGCAACATTCGCAGAGATTGCGACATCACATCACCACCATCACAACATAATAATCAGTTGGAAACAATGTGTCAAGAAGACAACGATATTAACATGTGATCGTCGTTATAAGAATAAAGAATAACACCGATCCTACGTTAACGGTCGTCTGCTGATCTGTATACGGTATTAGTGTCTGACACTGACTGCAGCTGCCCTGCCGTAGAGTATAGAGCTGCTGGAGATACGAATGTCCAAAAATAATAATAATAATAATGCTTACAGCGCGGAGATTATGTTGCTCTTTGATCTTTATTGGATCCTTCCTTCCTCTGTCCCGTCCGTTCTTGCAGTGTCGCCTCCTGAGTCCTACCTTAACCCAGCTGCGTGTGTATGTACTGTGTGTGTGTGTGTGTGTGTGTGTGTGTGTGTGGGCCAGCCCAGCCAGCAGCACGCCCAAGACTGAGTGTATAGTTTTAGTTTGTTGTGTAGAGAATGTGTGGTGGATGGGTGTCAAGAAGGGGAGTCCATTTGGTCCATATAGACTCCAATGATGAGGGCCGATCAGGGGATCCGTTCCACTACTGTGTGTGTGTGTGTGTGTGTGTGTGTGTGTGCTTATAGCGTCCTCCTCTCCTCTCCTCTCTACCTCGACACCTCCCCTCTCTTCTTATTGCGCAAACTCACTACACACTGTGACTTCACTAGTATAGTGTAGTAAACACTGTTGTTTTCGTCGGAGAAATGAGATTAGACGTCAAGAGGGAAAGCAATACACTAGTGTTGGAACGCGTCCCTCCCTCCCCTCCCCGCCGGGGCTCATGGGGCTGAATCATGGCTGAGAAATGGGACACGCTCATTGGAGGATTCGCGGTCACGGGGTTGGAATACGTTTCCTGGTCTGAAATTATTAATAATGATTAATTGAACAGGAAAATATATATCATTCATAAAGTGCGAAATTTAACATTCCGAAATCAAAAATTATATATATATATATATATATATATTATATATATATATATATATATATAAAAAAATATATATATATATATATATATATATATATATATATATATATATATATATATATATATATATATTTTTTTTTTAAACAATATATTATAGCCTATCTGAAACTGTTTGCGGTTGGCTGCAAATTAATTAGTTGCCCTAGAATGGCTGTGATATAATATTACACACACACACACCCGTTCTAGGGCTAATTAACTGGTTGCTTAACATAACAGCCTGGCCCTGGCTCCTGATCTTGTAAACAAACACATAATTAATTCCACATTAAGTATAGGCGATGAAAGCCACATGTTAAAAACTATTTGCAATATATAGAACACAATATATTGTGTTGTGTGTGCATCATGTGCGTGTGTGTGCTCGCATGCTTTTGTTCCAATCCCTTAAACCAGTGGTCCGGACCACCAGCCTTGAGGGGGTTCCAGGTGGTCCCCATGCTAAATGATGGAGAGTTGGTAACCAAATAGACCCTTATAGAACTTTAACTCTTGAGAGCGTAAAATTAAACCAAATGGACAAATTATTGTTACACATCTGCATTGCTTAATTTACAAGAAGTCTATACAATTCAACGTTTGCCTGTTTTCTCTCCTCATGGTACAAACATCAATACAGAATGGAATTGTGGAAAATATGTGTTAGTTTTGGATCTGAGACGCTAAATGTCATCAAATGGTGGTCCGTGGCTCAAATGCCCAATAACTAATGGGCCTTGATATGAAAAGGGCTGAAAGCCACTAAACAAAAGGGCAGGCAAGACAAAGCTACTATTTTTTAAAGGAGACCATGTCAGACTTTATTAAAGCTGCTTGTCAATCATCATCATAATACATCCAATTCAGAATTACATATTTACACAAATATACAGATATTTAGGCATATCTCATTCTCATTATAATAACATCTCTTCATATCAACACAATACTCGGTAGGTACAATAGGAAAATAAAGACAGTAGTTTAATTGCTGCAATGTGCTGCATATAACATGAAACTCAATGCAACCTTCCTCTTTCAAACCGCCAATTAAAAAATACAAATATTTCAGTCAACTTTATTGAGTTATCGTGAATCTATGCCGCTGACAATTTAGTGCCCAATCTCAGCAACATAAAGGGGGAGGGGCAGAACATACACCCTCAGGATAATATCAATAGTGCTGGATAAAATATCTTCCTTTTCGAGGGAGATTCACGTGAGATCTTAAAAAAAAAAAGAATACGGCTGTGAAGAACATGCCACGAGTAGTGGGAAATCCCATAGATGACATATATTATACACAAAGACAAAGAGACTCACAAAAATATATGATTCTCTTCACAAATGCATGATTTGAAGGAAAAAATGTGAGGTAATAGTGTGACACATCTGTACAATAGTAACTTTTGATCGTACACCAGTAAACCAACATCGATCGAAACATTCAGATTTTAACTTTGGGTTTAGCCCACAGTTTTTTAAACCAAAGGGGCCTGCAGTCAGATCATAATTTCTCTTCTTTCCAGAAGATAAATCTTTGATTCCAAAATGAGGCGATGGTAAATTAGATTCAACCAAACACAGGCAAATAAAACATGCCTGCATCTCATTGAAGGGGGCTTAATTCAGCCTTTTCCATTTCAGTATTTTAACGTAATAGTGTAAAATGCTCGTCATCCCTGAGGACACGTATGAGGAAAATGTGTCATAAATAGCCTAACACCATAACATATGGCATCGTTAACACGTCTAACACTAATGTACATATTGTTTCAAACACATTCTGATGCGTGTGCCGAGGGGACGATATATAAACTGTCGCCTTGAGTGTTCGTATAATGTTGTCCTTTTATAACAGTGGTTCACAAAGTGGGGTCCGGGGACCCCCAGGCATCCTTGAGGGAGTTCAAGGGGATCTCCAGCTAAATGATTGTTAGGAACCTTATGGGTCTGTAACTCAGAGAGTTACATTGACGTTGATTTTACAATATAAATTGGGGGTCCCAGAGATAAAAATGCAATTAAATGGGGGTCTGTAGACTAATATGCGTGTCAAAATGGGGGGCCTTGAAATTAAACTATGGGGGAGTCCGTGGGCTAATGAGTGTCATTGTGACATGAACGTTTGGGAACCACTGCTTTATAATCATACCATTTAACTGCAAGTCTGTGGGCCTGTCTGGCGTTTAATGATAGTAACTGGCGTTGTCATATCTCTACTAATACAGCACAGTAGCATTCAGAATCGAGAAAGGACAATTATTGATTTTTTTTACAGTGCACCTTGGTTATACAGCAGAGACGCAAGGTAAGTATTTTTTCCTTAAAAACAACTTGTGAAAAGAACCGACATTCAGCAATTGAGAGCAGTAGAAATTCACCGCTGTGTGCATATGTTAGAGAGAGAGATAGAGAGAGATAGAGAGAGACTGTGTGTGTTGGGTATGTCACTCATCATGACACACAGCTCACCAGTTTTCTGCCATGTTTGTTGGTGCTGTGAGGCCTCGTTCACACGTACCAAACACCAATCAAGCAAATGTTTGGTCGTATTTTTGGGCCACCACAATGCTTTTCCAATGGGAGTCACATGGTTTGATCAAACATTTGTGTTTGATTGCCGATTGCTGATGGGGTTCTGCCCCTCCCCCCTCAAACAAAAATGTTTGGTTAAACCTTGTGACTCCCATTGGAAAAGCATTGTGGTGGCTAAACAAAACCCAAGAAAACGACCAAACATTTGCTTGATTGGTGTTTGATACGTGTGAATGAGGCCCAAGTGTGATGAGTACAACTCCCAGTGTAGAGAGTGACACTTATCAGCCTTTGTCACTATTAAAAACGCAGCTCGGCTTGGTTTCAGGGCTTGTGTGTGTGCATGCGTGTGTGTTGGGGGGTACTTGTATCGATATCCTGGTTCTTAAGAGGGCTAAGCAGCACTGCAGATGACTCACATGCACCTCATACTTTCAAAACCAATACAGACTACTGCCTGGTTGTTTATTGTCTCCAATAAAATGCAGTGTTTTTTCGTTTTGTTTTTGCATAGTGGCCCTGCGTTAGGGGAAGCAGTCATTGTCACATGCTGTGGTGTGTTTGGCTGCCTGCTGCGACTATATTGGCAGGACAAGGCCTGCCATTGTTCCACTTGCGTGCACTATAAAGATAGGTGAGCCCCGCGTGCACTTGGGAGTAAAATTGTCAATCAACGCGAACGAACAAGGGCGGTGGCGAGTGAGTGAGAGCAGGGCAGAAAACACACAACATGCAAGAATGTGCATATGGAATGGATACACAGATTCATGTGCATTATGCATGTATATATGCGCACACACACACACACACACACACACACACACACACACACACACACACACACACACACACACACACACACACACACACACACACACACACACACACACACACACACACACACACACACACACACACACACACACACACACACACACACACACACACACACACACACACACACACACACACACACCTCTCTATTTATCCACCCATTAAGTGTAGGTGTCATAAACATGTCTGAGTCTGACCACTAGGTGGTGCTGTTGTAGGTTACAGTGCAGGCCGTTTCCTCTTATCAAAAGTAGTAGTTTTATAAACTGAATGGATTCAGTGTATTTCGTGTTGGACAGTGACAATGTGACAGCATTAAATTCTTTAAAGAAAAAGAAAATGAAACAAACAAAAAAACATGACATAGACCCCAAAAGCTCATTGGCTAATTGAGTGAGCAGACCCGCAGCTCATTGGTCATAAGTTAACTACAGCAACACTTAACACCCACTTACCAAAGTAGGTGTGTCATGTAGGGAAAAAAAAGTGACAAGGCTTTGAGGTAGCGTGCCCCCCCCCCCCCCCCCACCTGACAGCTCCCCCCCTCCCCCCCACCTGACAGCCCCCCCACACCTGACAGCCCCCCCCCCCCACCCACCCACCCCGAAATACCTGCCCCTCCCTCAGAGACGCTCACAGGGCACGCTCCCAAATCAAACGGTTGGTATAATTTGCAGCCGGCTGCCAGTTATCACAGTGCATGGATAAACGTCTGACGCTGCTGAGACATCATTCTGATGTCTGGATGATGTTTCATGCAAAAAATGGCCTTGATCAGCTGACGTGAACAGCAGCTCAAGCTTAGGTTATTCTTTCTTTGTAACTGCAGGTGGGTTGTGTGTGTGTATGTATATATATATATAATATATATATATACACATGTATACACACACACACACACACACACACACACACACATACGGTTGAGGGGAAAGTTGGATGTGCTGCATATAAGTAAGTATAGTGCTTGCGGGATGTGTTTGTATTTGTAAAGCCCATTATTGTACCAGATATGTTATTTAATTAAGCTGACAGATGAGTATAAGCTTAATATCAGGAAACACGTAGGTTCAGTGAACACCCACATGTTAAACACCGCAATCAACCACCCCACCCCAGCTAGCAGTTATATGCCATCACCTATTCAGGTGGAAGATCAATCCCTTAAACCTTTGATTGTTCTCAGTTGGCCAGCTGGTGAGTGTTGTGGCTCCTCTTAAGTTGAAGGTTTAACCGGTTTAAATGTAGGTCCGGGGGGGTCAGGGAGGGTTTACAGTTAGGTCTGGACGGAGTCCCGGGTCAGGGGAGGGTTTACATTTAGCTCTGGAGTCCCGGAGGGGTTTTTCAGGGTTTGATGTCAGAGAAGCTGGTGTAGGTCTCACTGCAGCTGGACGACGTGCTGAGGTTCCCTGAGACGCTGCCATCTACAGGACAAACAAGGAATTGCAGTGGATAATACGTTGATGGAACGCTCAAACGTTATATTATAGATCATATCATACATGGGCAACTGGCGGCCTGGGGGGCGGGTACAGGCTTTAGTTCAGACATACTATTGGACGGGTACAGGCTTTAGTTCAGACATACTATTGGTCCGACTGTCATTAGAGCCACAACCTACCTCAAACCCTAACCTAGCTTTAGTCTAGTTTTGAGCTTGTATATTAGCTATTTTTGCTACTATGACAGAAATATGCAATGTGGCCCCCTGGAGTGAGTGTGGAAATGAATATAGTGGCCCTCTCCATCGTCAAAGTTGCCCCCGAGACAAATGTTCAGATTAGACTGAGGAACTGGGTCTATAGCATACATACACCCGGGTTAATAGACACCCACCTGAGCTGCTGAGGGACTGGTTTGACTTGGACTCGGAGATGAGACTGAGGAGGTTGGCT
The DNA here is from genome assembly GCF_963924005.1 of Protomyctophum bolini. Taxonomy (NCBI): domain Eukaryota; kingdom Metazoa; phylum Chordata; class Actinopteri; order Myctophiformes; family Myctophidae; genus Protomyctophum; species Protomyctophum bolini. The sequence goes on along the minus strand of NC_137885.1, from coordinate 14,201,133 downwards.
GCTGCTACCCAGCCATCCTTGCTGCTCCGCAGGTTCTTTACAAACCTGGAGAACGACGAAAGCAAAACGCAGACTTCATTCACTTTACCAGGTGACATAATATCCGCCAATCGACTAAGAATGCATTCATATAGAGGGTATGCATGCATGAAGTGAATGGCAAATCTAGTGGCAAAGTGAGTTTAATGTCGTTTGATGCAATCATATTGGACTTTTGGATGTATGGGCTGTCAAGGCCAGAAAGTAGTTTGTTGCTACTCAGTAGGTTATTTCCGCATAACTTCCGGGCTTGATGATGTCACGTGCATACCCTCTATTATAAATGATCAAATTGTTGTCACGGTGTCTCAAATCTATTCCAATACAAGACGTAGAGATGTAGAAGATGTACATATTATGTTGAATTATTACGCATTCATCCTGTTGTCTTTCCTGAGCCTGCTCGGAAGATTTCACAACCCACTTTTGAGTTGTAACAGTTGAGAAATGCAGTTTATACACAAGAAAAGAAAATCCATTTGTAACACGGAGAGTGTACTCAAATGATGTAAACAGAAGGGCCATTTGGTCCCATGTGTACCCTTTCAGAGTGAACCGAGGGTTTTAATGTGTACGATTCATGATAACTACTTCTGTATGTACATTGCTATGTATTGCCATGCTTTTTTGTTCTTGCCTAATGTAAATCGCTCTGCATTAAGAGCGTCTGCTAAATGCCTAAATTGTAATTGTAAATTGTAGGATGTTGTGGTGCGAGACTGAAGGCTCTACCATTGTCCGTCGTCTCCCTCCCTGATCAGCTGAACCACGTCACCACTCTTCACGGCCAGCTCCTGAGGACTCGTCTTCTCACAGTCCGACACCACAGTGTATTTTCCAGGACACTGCAGAGGGTCAGAGGCCAAGAAGGTCAAGGTTGAATTGAAGACATGGCCTGGGTCGGCTTAGCGGTCCAGGCACCTTGGCTGGTAATCCTGCCTTTTCAGTTTGTTGCGGGTTCGAGTCCCGATCCCGACGAACTTTTCGGCGTGTCCCCCCCCCCCCCCCCCCATATCTCTCCCATTTCCTTTTTTTAATATAATTTTTATCCCACGATTTTGTAACCCATTTGTAACCCATTTTTAATGTTTCTAATGTGATCCTGGGCTCTACACACCCTCCGCCAACCTGGGGAGAGCAACGGACTTAACTCATGCTTCCTTCATGCTTGAGTGTCCAAGTTGCTCCTTTACACCTGACAGGGGGGAGTTTCCCTGGTTGGACGTATGGAAGGAACACGTTATTCCAACCAGTTCCTTTCCCCTCCATCAGGCGCCCCGGCTGGCCAGGGGGAGGCAGTTTAGAGACCAGGATTACTGCATGTTTTTGTGAGAGTACCTACCCTCTCTCCCATTTCCTGTCTACCTTACTGTAATCTATCAATAAAGGCAAGAAAGTAAATAAAAAAAAATCAACAAATGATTAATTATGAGGGAAATCTCATTTTTGAGGAGCACGTTCTTGGTTTCTGTCATGGCTTCGGCCCACCCTTTCATATAAGAGAAAACGTATGTCCCCGGACCCCATTTTGAGGGTAAAAAATAATGCAAAATGAAACCAAATGGACCGGAAGTTTCATTTTACACTCTCAAGAGTTAAAGATCTACAAGGGTCAATTTGGTTACCACCACCTTAGCATGGGGACCATGCTAAATGGTCCCCAGACCACTAGGTTGAAAACCACTAGCCATGAAGCCTGGTCACCGTGCTCACCAGCTTCTTTACGGCCTCGTCCTCGGGGTCAGAGTTCATGGGGTCCTCGCCACTGGAGTACACATCGTGCTCTTCCGACGCGTCCACCGATAGAGATGCTTTGTTCCATCCTGGGAGAGAGAGAGAAGTGGAGGAAGAAGAAGAAAGAAAAGGTCATAAATAAACAAAGGCATATCGGAGAGAGGGTTTGGGATGGAGCGAAGAGGAAGGGGGTGATGTTGGAGCAAAGGAAGGAAGGAAGATGGAACAATGATTGGAAACGGAGTGACTGGCATTTTTAAACGGATCGTGACATGGAAAAAAAAGTTTTTGTAATTTCGCTTATTTTGTTCTTAGGTTTTCTGAGCTCAATTGCTCCCAAAAGACCTGCACTTTTAACATTCAGTATATTTTCTGTGGTCTGGTGATTTCTGGCTCAAACACGTGCTCTGATTTCCCTGTCGACTGTGAGGTAAGAGGCCACAAATCCCATATATGACATAGGAATTTTCCTGCAGATGTCACTGTTGAGGGATTTTGCCCGTTTTCATTGCAGCCCAAAAGGCACACAGAGGAAAACCCCAGAACACAGAAAATCCACTGAATGTTCAAAGTTCAGGTTGTGTGGGTGTAATTGAGATCATAAAACCAAAAAGGAAAAAAATATGAAAATGAATGTCATGAAACCTTTAATGGTGACCTTTGACTGACTGACACGCACACACGATAGATCAAAATGTTTATCTGGAAGACTCCTGTTAAAAATCTGAATACAAAAATAATAAAGTGATCTGAGAACAGCCAGCACGCACGCACGCAGGTCTGTCATCGTGAAACATTGATCAGTCACAATCGCAGATCAATCAATTCAAGATAAGATAAGGAACCTTGTGGTCACAAGGTTTTTCAATTCAATTGAAGATTTTTCAATTCAATTAAATTCAATTGAATTCAATCTGAAATCCATGCAGGGGAGACTTCTGCCTCAAGCCACAAATATCCACTCTCTAGTCTGGGTCTGGGTCGAGTCCCATTGTGCCACCTAGTAGGTTACGTAAGGTTAATTTATTTAGAAGAAAACTAAAATAATTCCATTTTGTCTTCATTATTGTTGATAAATCATTTGAATTTCCAGCTGCATTTATGGAGTCGAACCCTGATGACAGACTCAATACTCAAGCACCAAGGAGGACGCAGTGGTAACTCGACAATAACTCTTTTTGGTTTGTTCCTGGAAGCACACCACAGCAACCCCAAAGCACACCACACCACACCAAGGGTAGATAGCAGTCAGAAGAATGGCGCTGATTCGAGGGAGAGTAGGCAGTATATTACTGTAATATACTGTACATACCACCTCTAACCAAATCAACAGCTCTCTGTGACCACGCCCCCAAGCACAGCACAAAGCAAGCAGTGCTTGATACTGGCTGCATTTATACCTTGCCTCTTGCTCTGTAACAGGCTAGAAGTACTCATCCACCTTGCTCTGCCCAGAGAGACATGGCAACAAGGCTCTGGACAGAGAGAAACAGCCGGTAAGTCAGTTGGTTAGTGAGTCAGTTATTAACCTGACACTAGATTCAACAAATGTCATCTACATTCTGACAGTTTTCAGTGTCAGTGGTTCTCAGACTATTTCAAGGAGCCCGCCGACGCCCATCTGAAAATATGTTGTTCCAGGGACCCTCACCAGAAGAAAAGATTTGAGTTAAAAACGATCACTCTGAAAGATTTGCGCCACATTTTCACGATTAAAATAAATAGCAGATCTACAAGCTCGTAGCGTGTCACTCTGTGCCGCGCTATGAGCTTGTAGATCTGCTATTTTTCAATAGCCAAAGTATAACATAATGCAAAACAAGGGGTTCCCGTCCTGAATGGGGTAAAATGTTGGCTTTAGTGTGCATGAAGTTCCCACTCCGAAAGGGAGCCATATAAGTTATAACGCCATGCAGTCAGTAAACCAGTATGTTGTCTTTCTATTTGCTACTGGTCGGGTACAGCTTTATCAATGGACACAGCTCCAGTCCAAAGGTCGATCAGTCACACGCTGTCGCTCAATGACAACGTTCTAACTGGTCTGTCTTATTTCCAGTGCTCTCAGACTCAACAGCTGGGGCAAAACAACACGCATGGTTCATTTGACATGAAATTGAGATTAAAACCCATTTACAATGCATATGGAATGACCAGCCTATTGTAAAAGTTGGAGCTATTACGCTAGCTACGTGTAACACAAGGTAAGTCAAGCCAAAGCTGGTGGTGTGTGTGTGTGTGTGTGTGTGTGTGTGTGTGTGTGTGTGTGTGTGTGTGTGTGTGTGTGTGTGTGTACACAATGGAGAATTCCCTCTTTATAACAGCTAGGATTTTTAGACAGACAAAAGAAAACACACTGCAACAAGATTGGGATGGAATGAATCGATGGCTAATGGAGTCATGTGGAAATGGAGCTACTCAGAGTGGACTTTAATTGGGATCTAGCGACAGAAGCTACAGTATACCTTTAAACCCAAACGGTGTCGGGTCACTCTTGACCAAGTGGCGTTTGGCGCTGTGGTCAGGGCTCAGGGTTGGGCCTGACCCCCAAGCAGAGAGGCGGAACGGCAAAGAAGAACAAAAGATTGGAAGAGAAAGGGAAGGCAAGGAAAGTTTAGAAATGCAATGAGGAAACCGTATTAACCCATTTAGACCTGAGGCCAATTCTAAAAAAAAGAGGTTTCTGCATCAGTGGTGCTCAATCCTTTTCACGTCAAGGACCCCCAGAATTATCTGTATTTGGCCCCATCTGAAAATGTTCCAGGGACCCCCCCCAGCAAAGAACTTTTGCTCTGAAACAATATACCCAAAGATTTGCGCCACATTTTCACGGTTTTAGAAAAATAGCTCATAGTGCGGCATGGGCTTGTAGATCTGCTATTTTTCAACAGCTAAAGTATGAATGTCCTGAATGGGTAAAAACCTTATCTAATGAGCAAATTACGTCATTTCAATGACATTAACTTGACTGGACTTGAACACTTAACACCTTTGGTTCCAAATGGGACCACAGAAGGACAGGCTGGAGATAAAGTACTTGACAAAGACCTCACGGTCCAAACGTTGTATGTTCTGCCTGCTGAGTTGCAGAATAAAGCATTACAAAGTGAGTTGCGAGCCCCTGCTTTTGAGTGGTGCAACCACTCCTATAGACAGCTATGTGTGTTGCTGTGTCCGTCTGTCCCTGGCTGTGTCCGAGCACGAAAATAGCATTATAGCGTTTATTCACCACCAAGTGTCACAGTACCACTCACTTCAGACAGGTCTGATTTCTCTTTCCTACGTTTCACCACCAAGAATGGAGGATGTGCGTTACATAATTATTTATTTTTGAAAAAAAGCACATACTGGTGGGGAACTCTAGCTTGCATCTTCAATCATATACCTGGTGGGACCAGGGTGATGGAAGGGATATCGTAATGTTACCGACTTTCAGCAACCAGGGTCACAATGTCTAGAAGGTTTGGGGGGGGGGGGTGTTGCACCTATTCTGAGAAAGTTGACTCCCAAAAGCTGGTGCTGTTGGTTACCTTTCTGGCTCTTGAGATTGCTGAAGCCCTGCAAAGTAAAACGCTTTTTAGCCACTGAGGACCGGTCAGTGGTGGGACTGGTCACTGGCTCATCTAGAAACGAGTGTCGTGGATGAAAGACAGAGAGGCATAGAGAGACAGAGAGCGAGAGAGACAGACAGATATAAAGAGTCAGATTGAAAGGAAGAGGCATGAAGGCGAAGGAGAAGAGAACAGGATCTGAGATTAGCCAAAGAAAGCCCAAGGGGCAAGAGAAAGGCAGAATAAAGAACAGACCTGGGAACATTTACCACCGAGTTCTGATGCATTTTAGTCCAAACCGGAAGAAACCAAGTCTGGAGACAAGTTGTGTTATCCTAGTTTTAATTTGTTGTCATCATAGCTTAGTTTTTATTTAGTTTCCATTTAGTTTCCGTCAGTGGAAAAAGGTAGTCGACAAACATTTTTCGTCTTAGTTTTAGTCGACGAAAACAACACTAGTTCAAAGAGCTTTGTGAGGATTAGGCACAGCACTGCCTTTAGTTTGGGTACAACCATGGGGTCAAGAAACAATGACCTTTCCAGTATTGGCTTAGAATTTAGATGTTTTAGTTTTTTGTCATAGTAACTTGAATAGTTTTCATTTAGTTTGTAGTCACATTTTAGTCACCTGGAATGGCTTGCCTTTAGTGCATGTAAAATGACTGGTTTTCTTGTCCACTAGTCACTAGTCACTTGTCCACTGTCCACTAGTCAATATATTTAGTCTTGGTTTAGTCATCATAGCTTAGTTTTCATTTAGTTTTCGTCAGTGAAAAAAGGCAGTCGAACATCTTTTGTCATAGTATTAGTCGACAAAATCAACACTGCTTTGAATCATCCAATTACCTTTGTGTTTGGGTGAGGAGGAGGAGTTGGCCTCGGACGTTACGCTTTGCTCCGCCTTCTTCTCCTCCTGCTTCCTTTGGCTCTTCTGAGCGCCACTACGGAACGGACTGACGGAGAGGAGAGGACCGACGAAGGAAAAGAGAATATTTCATCAAATAAAGGAATAACACGGTGACCTAGAGGTGTGCATAGTTGAGCTGCCTGGCTTGAGACGAGCGTTGACCTATCATACAGAGAGAGTCAGAGGGAGAGAGAGATGGCAGAGAGACCATGACCTATCATACAGAGAGAGTCAGAGGGAGAGAGAGATGGCAGAGAGACCATGACCTATCATACAGAGAGAGTCAGAGGGAGAGAGAGATGGCGGAGAGACCATGACCTATCATACAGAGAGAGTCAGAGGGAGAGAGAGATGGCAGAGAGACCATGACCTATCATACAGAGAGAGTCAGAGGGAGAGAGAGATGGCAGAGAGACCATGACCTATCACACAGAGAGAGTCAGAGGGAGAGAGAGATGGCAGATAGACCATGACCTATCACACAGAGAGAGTCAGAGGGAGAGAGAGATGGCGGAGAGACCATGACCTATCATACAGAGAGAGTCAGAGGGAGAGAGAGATGGCAGAGAGACCATGACCTATCACACAGAGAGAGTCAGAGGGAGAGAGAGATGGCAGACAGACCCACCTGAGCGAGATGGAGGTGTTATTGCTGCTGGGACTGGGCGACGATGCGTCTGATGGCCTCTGTTGTCTGGCTTCTAAAACGAAAAAAAAAAAAAAAACAGAAAAGTGATGGAGTTGTGTGTGTGTGTGTGTGTGTGTGTGTGTGTGTGTGTGTGTGCACATACCTCTACAAGCTTTTAGCTGTTCCGTCAGGACCTTACGGATCTCATTGACCCATAATGATTTGATCTCCGGAGTTGGAGCCTGGAGTGGAGACGAAAGACACACACAAGCGCACACGCACACACACATTATCTCTGTTTCCATCTTAGGCCTGTGGTAACGTTGACAGTGTACAGTAAAATCCTCAATCTTAATATATCTCCGAGAGTCAAATCTGAGAATCCCATCGGCAAATATTCGGACTATGCAAGTATGCATGCCCCACTGCCCGTCCCCTCTATACACAGACCAGCTGGCAGACACTGACTCAGCGCTCTATAACCAGCTCCAACTGGCCAGCTCAAAGGCGTGCGTGAAAATGACAAAACCAAATCTGTCTTACATACCATGCAGTATATACACAGAACAACGAACAAGGCGGAATGATGGGGGCAACATTGCAGTCCTGAACTGGCATTGTTCTTATGTCAGGGTGGACCTTATGGGTCCATTTGGTTCCATGTGTAGTGTGTAGTGTACACTCTCAGCTGCCGTGGTCCTATAGTTGTGAACTGAACAGGTGCTCGTTGGCGAGGGTTCAAACATGAAAAGATAAAATCGTTGGATAAGATTTTGTCCACATTTCGATGCCGTATTGTTGATGTGGTACCATTAGGAGAGATAACAGGGAAACGTCAATCAAAATAATAATTCTTCTAACTCTTGAGAGCGTAAAACGTTTCATTTTACGCTCTCAAGAGTTAAAGATCTATAAGGCTCCATTTGGTTAGCAACTCTCCATCATTTAGCGGTGGGACAACCTGGAACCCCCTCAAGGACCACTGGTTGAGACAGTTTCATTACCTGCACAATAAAGACCTCTTCTCTGGAGTTGCACCAGATCTCAAATTTCTTGTTGTCTCCTTTGGCGTTCTCTGTGATCCCCACCGCACTCATCTGAACACAAAATAAAGTACACAAAAACAAAAACTTAAAGACAGGCCGGTCTGCCGCAAACTTTGGAAGGTGGTCTTAGCCGATTTGTAATGGGAGCTGAAAATAATCAGACTCATACATGGCCCCAGAGATAACATCTACAGATTTCCGTTTTGGTCAAAGTCAAAGTCGTCAGATTTGTCACACACGTTACCGCAGTGCAATCTGTTCTCCGCATTTGACCCATCTCTTGGAGCGGTGAGCTGCAGCCTTGCCCCGCTCGGGAATCATTTGATTAGTTGATTTTAAGTACTCAATTGGGGAAGTTTCATGGTGATAACAATCTAATATAGGTATGGTTTTGCACACTCAATTCATAATTCCAATGTTCCAATTTTGGAGCTCTGGCTCATGGACTAAAAACCAAAAAGAACTGAACCGGTTCAAAAGGGCCACTGTGTAATGGAAATAAAGATGTTGATGAGTGACCGGCGGTCCTGGAGTACACAATTCAGACACCAGATGGGGGTGTTGAGTGGCGGTAAATGAGTTCAGTAAGACATTCGAGTACTGTTTTTTTCCACCCTAGGACACGTGGACTCACGTTGAGCGAGTGTTTGAAGCTGTACGACGGCGCCTTCTCGTAGCCCTCGCCGTTCTCCTCTCTCCTCTTGCAGAAGAGGAGGGCCCTCTCGTGCAGGAACAGGTGCCTCTGCATGGGCTTGAACCTGGCCAGGTCCTTCACCTTGGCGTGGCCTTTCTTGTGCTCCGTCCACACGCTGAAGGAGCCCTGCATCAGCAGCCGGCCCAGCTCAGACAGGTGGCCCTGCAGGGATAAATAATATATTATAGGGCATTCACAGTCATTTTTACTAGTTGACTAGTTTACTAGTCGACTAGTTGTTTAACTACCCATTATGTAAATTGGAAATAAATATTTGTACATTTGTACAGTAATTCCTCTATGGAGAATAACATGGGCTCATCTTAAAATAGTTTCATATAAGCGCTGTGGTCCAAAAATAAACGAGCTGTCTCGGCGTTATTGTCAGGGAGGTGTCTCCGTATCGTTTGGACAGTCAGTCACTCATATATGATACAGTCTGTTTCTAGCGAAAATGTAACTAATTCAGTAGCAGTAACATTAGCGTTTTCTCTCAGTCAGTTAAACGGCCGGGGTGTCCATTTAGGTCCTAACTATCCATCATAGCTGGGGACCCCCTCAAGGACCCCTACTGTCCAGAGGGGCAAAAGGGCAGGTGCAAGAGTGGTTTTCTAAACACCAATTCCTCTTGACCTCATATCCTCTGTTCCTCTGACCTCATATCCTGTGATAGCGATGAAGTGCATGGAGTCATTGAGAGCCTTCAGGATGCCCAGGATGGAGGAGAGCGCCCTCTGCAGGTCGTCGCAGCCATCACAGCCCCTGCTGTATTTCAACAACTCCTGGAAATATGCACAACACAATACATGTCATCGTCGACAGACACATAACTGAATCATGTTTTGGTGTACACACGGATACAAAAAAATGTATGAGTGCATACTGTACATGTACAGTGTTGATTTCGTCGACTAACTTTTGCTTGTAGATCGGCTATTTTCAAGCAAGTCATTACGACAGCATCAAGGCCCGCCAAAATACATTCTGTTCGACTAAATCAACATAGATTTAGTGGACTAAAATCTTATGATATTTAGTCGTCTAAAACTAGACTAAACACTAAAACATTCCAGGTGACTAAAATGTGACTAAAACTAAATGAAAACAATTCAAGAGACTATGACTAGAACTAAAATCGAAAATTGCTGCCAGAAACAACAGTGGTACACACAGCCCTACCCTGAGCAGTAGCTGGTACTTGGTGACTCTCTGGACAGGTTTGAGGAGGTAGGAGTCCAAGCCAAGTTTATGTTCCAGTTTTTTCTGGCATTCCTATTATTACAAATAGAAACACACAAGGCCCAAGACTTATTTTACTGAGAACATGTTAAAAGTCCACACTTTAAGCAGCTACAATTTGAGTTCGCAGCACATCAATAAATAATAACGCATGTAATAACTATTTTCCAGGTATTATAATAATAAATGGCATAGTGACATTCAAAAGGGAGAATTACCACATTAACTTTCCAGACCATTTCAGCGTGAATAGGAGTGAATGACTAAGAAAAATGTACACAGAAAATACTGTCTGCAGTGAGTCATGTCAAGTACAAGTGTTGTTCTAATAATCTAAATGGTTTCTTATCGCCTTTAGGCATGATTCCATCACCTCTTACATGAATAAATAAGGCCATTCATTATCTTCTACCATTATATAGCACTGAGTGTGACCTTTGAACGGAGGTGCGTGAAATGTTGTGGCTGCATGGGTGGTTTAAAAGGAGAATATTTGGACCTGGAAGAAGGCACAATCAGAGCACTGCCTCCAGAGGCTCTCGGAGCGAGGTTTGTTCTGACAGTAGGCTTCATAGATCTGCAGCTCACCCATCTAGACAGAGACACACACACACAGACACAAAACAAATGTGACCAGATTTGACTGAGGGGCTGCCATCTGGAGGCTGCCATTTGCAGCCTCCAGCTTTTCACCAGAGGAGAATGTATTATTATTTTTGTATCCAAAATGACTTAATAGCACAGGCAGATCGACTCTTACATACTAGAGCATGTCTGAAATAAATGTCAGAGCTGTAAATATAAAATAAATGCTTAAACATGTAGATAGGTGTAAAGTTAAGAGTCCACAGAAGTGAACCTTTCAAGACCGTTTTCTCAACCCAACAAACGTCTTGGCAGTATGCCAGGAAACTCTACCAACTTCTACCTGCACAGAGAGCAAGATCGATAGATAACAAGCTGATGGAGGAAGGGATCGATAAACAGGGACAGATAGACAGATAAGCACAGACAAAACGATCTGCATTTCACCCATTTGATGGCTATGTATATATACACAGATACAGTCCAGACATGATGTATGAAATGTATACCGATCCTGTCTTGCACAGACCTTTTTGTTCTACCATATACCTTACAAATGTCCTTCGGGATGCAATCTAATCAATATACCGCAATGAACAAGACCTAGACAGACCTTACAAGACAGAGTACAGCATCTTGCAATGGGTCTGGTCCACAAGATTCTCTACACCACCAAGATACCCATGTACCTGTTTAAATACTTCCTTTTTTTATATATATATATTTTTTATCCCACGATTTTGTAACCCATTTTTCACCCCTGTGTCAATCATCTAATGTGATCCTGGGCTCTACACACCCTCCACCAACCTAGTCCCCATATATGGGGGACAAGGGGAGAGCAACGGACTTGAATTCATGCTTCCTTCATGCCTGAGTGTCCAAGTTGCTCCTTTACACCGGACAGGGGGGAGTTTCCCTGGTTGGTCGTAACACGTTATTCCAACCAGTTCCTTTCCCCTCCATCAGGCGCCCCGGCTGGCCAGGGGGAGGCAGTTTAGTGACCAGGATTACTGCATGTTTTTTGTGAGGGTACCTACCCTAGGGGACACGGGGAGAACATGCAAACTCCACACAGAAATACTTCCTAACGGCCAAGCTACACCAGGCAATCTTGCACGCGTGCGTATGCGTTTACTGCACGCGTACAGTGCGTTTGGATAGGACCAATATATGTCAATGATACCAGCTACACCAGACGCACGGATACCGCGGGCTCTAAAAATAGGATCGGTTCTAATTTTTTTACGTGCGTATGCCCCCATGCGCGCGTATCTATATATCCTCCCGGAAGGTCCCGCACAAATCTGCCGCGCGTCTGACAGATCGATGTAGCCAGGGCATTTGGCTTACGCACGCACGGTCCGCGCGTTTAGAGTAAACGCACGAGAAAAGCCTGGTGTAGCTTGGCCGTTAATGTCAACGAAGTCCACACCCACACCACCAGAGGGAGTTCAACAAACCATGTGCAACCCAGATTCGGCACAAACAAGGGACTAAATCATTTTCGCTCCAATGCCACCAAAATGTGGAACGCTCTACCAACAGTCATTAAGACATGTGAATCCCTTGACTTGAATCCCTTGACTCCTCCAAATGTGCTCAATTCGAAACTGGCCCCCGTAAAATCTGATTCCCCCCCCATATTTCCCCTCACTGTATACGTTTATTTTTTTCATTTTTACCTCCTCTATGATGATTTCCTGTTTTTGGCTATATAGAAGTGTATATTTGTATGTATATGTATATATTGTGTGTATATTTCTCTAAATGTTATGATGAATTGAACATGGTGGACCCAATTGTAAACAAGTCTAATGCTTTATGGTGTCGTCCACAGTTAACAGTTTTGTATTGTGCTTGAAATGTACTGTAATTCTGCAAGCTGTTAATAAATATTTCAATCAATCAATCAATCAACCTCAGCCTGCATTTATACACTGACCAAATTCCTATCTAAATAACCAACACTTTACTACTTAAATGGATGAAATGGGAGTTATTAGTTATAAGTCAGTAAATATGTGTGTACCCGCTCTAAGAAGCATCGGCCCACCAGCTCTGGACAGTCTGTGTACGACTCCAGCTCCTTGAGAAACGTCCTGCAGACAGACAGACAAACACAGAACATGTGAAACAGAGAGACACGGGCAGTACTTGGATGTAGTACAAACTTTGTAGCAGTTTGTAGCACAAACTTTGCTAAGTAAAGAGATTATTTCTTCACTCGGGTAGGAACTTAATGCACACTTTTCTTAGGCAGTAGGCATTTTTGTTTTAACCCCTTTTGGTATGCTATTGAAAAATATCAGATCTATAAGCTTGAAAAATATCAGATCTATGAGCTTGTAGGTCTGATATTTGAGTGAACATTTTAACTCAAATCTTTGCTCCTGGGGGGGGTCCCTGGAACAACATATTTTCAGATGGGGGCGGAGGTCCTTGACATGAAATACTGAGCACCACTGATACAGAAACATAAGGTTTTTCAGAAAACTGCCAGGATTTTGAAGACATTCTTTTAAAATGTCGACGTCAGGTCTAAATGGGTGGGAACTTGAACATTTGCACTGTGGAGAAAAAAAAGATATCAAGCTGTCTTTTAACTGCCTCTAAAATTCAGTTCAGATCAGTGCAAAAGAAGATAATATGCTCATCTCGCTCTGTCTAGCCTCGATACCCAGGCTTTCATTTTACTGACAAACAGACTGACAGCCAGGTGACTGACGGGTGGCGTGTATCTTTACCTCTTGTGAAACTGGTAGATTTCTGGCATGTTGCCAAACAGGACGTCTTTCTTGTTGAGCAGGGCGCTGGGGATGAGGTGAGTCATCGCGGGGTTGTCCATCTCTGCCGCGTAGCCCTAAAGCACAACAGTAATACCTTTAATATCTTATCTACTCCAGTGAATGGCAACCTTTTCAAATGTAAAGGACCCTCAGTTTGACTTGCCAGGGGCCATGAACACCCTTTGATAATTACTTCGCTAATTACTATAATTACTTCGCTCGTCTGGAACCCCAATCTACACTGTCGAATTTTCTTTTTTTTTATCCGTCATCCAATAGAACACAGCCACCTTGCACACTGAGTCTGATGCATAATATTCTATTAAATGATTAGATGATTATGTGGTCCTCTCACTTGATGACCACTAAAAGTAAAAAGGAAATATAAAGTATAAATGTAAAAAGAGCAAGCAGAGTTCTGATCAAAGATCTGGGGAATCTTCCCAGTCGTTTCACTCTTTACTTCATTGGCCCAGTTTGCACTCTGAACACACTCTGGGCTATATCTTGATGATGTCACTATATCACCGTTTTATTCATTGGCACGTTTGACTGTCAAGGTTTCAGCTTCCAAGAAGAAACCCTTAATACAAAGGGAAGACATCATTGCACATAACCACACCAAGGAGTCTAATGAAGTACTGTCACCTGAAAAAACACATGAAAAACTGGAAAAAAATACAATCACGGCACTCAAGTTACAAGCCAAGAGAAAAACGTGCTGGCCTCTATGGAATCCAAATGACTGAAATCAGTCGTGGCAACAGAGAACATTAATCCAGGCATACGTCTTCATATTAACTGCTGTAAACAGAGGTCTGTAGCATTGTAGTATTGTTGCAGTGATGCAGTAACTCACCTCCAGCACGCACAGTAGTTCTTCTACGTAAACTCTTTCTGTGTCCAACAGCTCATTCATTACATGGCTGTAATAAAAAGAAAATGTTTTTTAAAGTTTACAAAGGCACACCATATTCAATTGATAAAATACCAGGAGCTTAGACATGTGGAAACAGAAAAATAAGATTCTGCACACTCAATCGATCAATTGCCCCCATATTATATTACCATCAAAGTTGACATTTGAGTGTCTAGCTTTTCCTCAATCAGAGGATAAACTAGGCGCTTGAAACGTCATCTTAAACAGTAGCGGTTAATGTTTAAGATGATGTTTCAATATGCATACACAGTATATAAAAAATGCAACATTTTGAAATTGTGATTTGTGTTCCATTACTTTGTCAAATCAATTTGCAGGGCTTAAATGAGCCAAAAAAAATCCCAAGACTGAAAACTTTTTTTTTGCAAATCTGCACTGATCTCATTAAATGACCCCTATGAAATCGTCAGGACTGAAATCCATCCCCAGGACTGAGAACTTTAAGCCCTGCATCTGACTTTGAACTGCATCCCAGAAAGGTTGAGATGAATTTCATAACGGTATCCGTTAATATATTGTGTTGGGTGCGAGGAGGTCTCGTCTGAGGACGACCTAGAGAGAGACAGAGTTCTCTGGAGTCTCACCCTCGAAGCACCGCCAGGCTGTCTTCCTCTTCAGACAGAGAAGCATGTCGGGTGGTGCCGTTGTGTAAGGACGCCTCCACCTGGACGACACACGCACGCACACACGGGCACACACACACACACACACACACACACACACACACACACACACGTAACAGAAATGGGGCTAAATTACTATTCACTTCATTTGCAATTTACACAATCATTTATGCGAGTGCTGCCGACAAACATGAGAACAAAATAAATGTCGATAAAATAAGTCCATAATCCAAAAGTGAGTCAAAAAGTTATATATAGTGGATGATGGACAACGGACCTTTTTGCAGATTCCATTCAGCACGCTGTCCTCAGACAATGTCCTGGCTTTCCTCCTTTGTTCTGCAGGACAGAGCAACACGGCATGTTTTATACTTGGACTTCATTTTCCATTTAATTCAGCAGCAGCAGCCGCCCATGTTGCCTTGTATGACGATCCCTGTTCTTTCTCTGCCTCTCTCTCTCTCTCTCTCCCTCCCTCTATGCTCCCCTTCGTCTATTAATCCTTTGATCACATTTCTACGCTCAGTAGCCCAGTGCTGGAGATTAGAGCAAAAAATATCATCTTGCTAAGACCATCCAGGAGAGAGCAGTTCTTTCATCTTAGAGAGTTAGTTCAACATTCTTCTCTCTAAAAATAAAAGAATCTTTCTAGCCAGAAGAATGCTGACTCGACTTTACGAGGCAAGATAAGGCTCTTATAATTATTATTATAATATACATAGACACACGTGTACGCATGCACGTGCGTGTGTGTGTGTGTGTGTGTGTTTTACTATTCCTTTTCATTAATGTTGCAACGTATGAATTTGCTATATGTTTGTAACCGTTTTAGAAAAGCAATAAGCCACTCGAGGCCCCAGCTTACCTGTATTTTACCAGCCATTGTAAAATACCCGGCTTATTGCTTAAATCTATAACGTTCTTGGTGTGAGCCACCATGCCGACCAACAACGACCCTGTCAATTGATTTTGTGGGCCGCCTTTGAGCCCCCACTGGTCCCCGTTACTAACCACAGGGCCTCCTTACCGGGGGGAGGCCTGTGGCAGTGTTGTTTTTGTCGACGAAAACTAAGACGAAAAATGTTCGTCGACTACCTTTTTTCACTGATGAACTAAATGGAAACTAAATGACTAAAACTAAGACTAATTATATTGACAATTTCTTCAACAAATAAAAACTAAACTAAAATGTTAGGAAGGGACTAATGGACAACAGATCATTTTACACTTGCATGCTGAAAATAGCAGATCTACAAGCTCACAATGCGTCACAGTGCGAGTACTGTAAAATCAGCCATTGCGACTGCATCAAGGCCCGCCAAAATAAAATTTAGTCGACTAAATCACCTGTAGTTTTAGTCGACTAAAATCTCATGACATTTAGTTGACTAAAACTAAACTAACACTAAGACATTCCAGGTGACTAAAATGTGCCAAAAACTAAATGAAAACTATTCAAAAGACTATGACTAAAACTAAAAATAGAAATTTGCTGCCAAAAACAACGTTGGCCTGTGGCCATTTGACCGCGTCCTTACCAGGGGAGGCCTGTGGTGATTTGACCTCGGGTCTCGGTGCTACAGGCTGGACGGGCCTGGTCTGTTTGGCCGCCAGCTTCTTCAGACTGACCCTCCTCTTCTCAAACATCTCCTGGACAGAAGCCTGCTTCTGAAACACCTTCTCCACCTGGTCCTGAGAGAGAGAGAGAGAGAGAGAGAGAGAGAGAAAGTGTGTTTACATCAGCAGGTTTTCAACCCATTTCATATCAAGGCCCATTATCTCATTCGGCATTTGAGCAACACGGACGGACCACCATTTGATGAGATTTAGCCTCGCAGGCCAGTGACTAAGGGCTCTATTTTCGTCCATGCTAAACCCCTTATCCCTAAACTTCTTAAAATACTCATTCACACAGCGATGCCGGAGGAAACCATGCACGGCACCAACCAGCACATTAGGGGTTCAGTGACTCCTATAATGTGCCATAGTGTCATAGTAAACATATTCTGAAGTCGGCGAACATGTTTCGTCTTATTAGTTTCAGTCGACGAAATCAACACTGGCAGGCTACTATACTCACTCTGAGCTGGGGAGTGAGCACCGCCTGGTACTGACAGCAGATGGCGGTGTTGTCACTCAGCGTGTGCAGTGCAGCCGTGTCCAGGTACCTCTCCAGCTCCCGCAGCGCCGCCTCCGCTCCGTCCTGAGACTGACAGCGGTCCACCGGCTGACACGCCAGCAGGAAGATACCCTCCTCACACCACCTGGACGCCTGGGGGGAGGGGGGGGGGGGGAGGACGACTTTATCATCACACCCTCACCGTGTTCATGAATGAGTTGATTTCTTCATTTGGGTGAAATGTGAATCTTTTTGATACAGAGACAGTCATGGCGGCAAGACTAACTGTTGATTTTCTTTTTAATCCAAAATGAGTTAATGGCACACTGCAGACTCTTCACATTTTAGAACAATAAATGTCAGAGCTGAAATCGACATGTAAATATGAAAAACGTGTAGATAGGTGTAAAGTTAGTTAGCGGCTCTCCTACATAGACTTCTATATTGGCGAAGAGCATAGCAAACATTAACAAGTCCTGGACCGGAAGTTGACAAAATGCACTGGACTCAGGCAACAGCCCAGCTTTAATGAGCTTAAATCCCTTTATTTTAGAACGTCTTTAGTAATAGTATAAAATAAACATTAAAGAGACTTTAGTTGTCACTGTCTGTACAATACTTAAAAAACAGTTGTACACATGCTTAAAATTGCTGATATTTGCACCGCCCTCATTGAAAACAATGGATTTCAAACTCCAGCTTGTCCCAGTTCAGGCTGCATGAACAGCGCTGGAGCGCTCGGTTTTCTGCCCCCCTCAATGTCGTAACTCTGTCTTACTCTGCTCGCCACTCGCCCTACACACTTACACTCTGTTTGAGCATTGGTATATAAATAATAGAGACGGCACCAGGATTCCCCTCCCATCTCTATTATTTATATCTATGCTCAAACCAAGTGTGTGGGGCGAGTGGCTATAGGAGATCTTATCATTATACATCATCACATGAATTTATGTGATTGGTTGGTTAAATTCACATCATATTTGGCGGACATTTGACCTAACTTCTCCTTTCATTGTCAATGGCAAATATTGAGACGTGTGGGGACTAAAGCTGTATATAGGAGGGGCTAGAACCCCTCAAAAAAGGGGGTATGGCTCTGATATATGACAAACCGCTCCGCCCTCCGTCCCTACAACGTGTCGCGCTGCGACGCGTTGTGAGCTTGTAGATCGGCTATTTTCAGCATGCAAACAAGTGTAAAATGACTTATACCGGATCTCTTGTCCACTAGTCTCTTACTAACATTTTAGTCCAGTTTTTATTTGTCGACAAAATCGACAGTATATTTAGTCTTAGGTTTAGTCAACATAGCTTAATTTTCATTTAGTTTCAATTTAGTTTTTCGTCAATGAAATAAAAGGTAGTCGACGGACATTTTTGGTCATAGTTTTATAGTCAACACTGGTCCCTCCATGGCTCTGAGTTCTTCTTCTTACCTTCTCCAGAGCCTGGTGCAGCTCCATGGCTCGGAGCAGCAGGTTCTTCTTGGTGGTCAGCGTGGAGGTGATGCCCTCGCACACCGCTCTCAGCTCGCAGCACTTGGGCCTGATGGAGTCCTCCGCGTAGTGGGAGTTGTCTATGAGCGCGTCGCCTTCCCCCGCCAAGGACAGGGCGCGGTCCAACACCTCCTGGAATAAAGAAGAGGCGGAGAACTTCTGTAAGGGTCGATTCAAATGTTTGACCACGTAAAGCCCTACAGTATGAGTATCTAAAATGTTGCACGTTGTAGATATGTTATTTTATCTGCCGTTTAAAAAAAAATAAGTGGGACGCCAGGTTGAAACTTGAAAGTGGTAGAAGAAGTATGTCTGGAGTGGCTTATTGTCGGTATCAGTACTTCCCGCACGACTTGCCACACCCAAGCCGTGCTATACTCATACACCGAGTTGACGGTGGCCGAGATCGAACCCATGGAGTTGTGGTCCAAAGGCGAGAGCTCTACCGACTAAGCTACCCGGACACTTACACATGAAAAGTGGTAAAGTAAAACTCAAATAAATGTTTAAGTGGTTAAGGGTTTTGTTTGTCAGTGGTGCTGTGAAGTATGAAGCTAGTGATGAAGCCGCCGGTTAGGAGAAAGAGTTTTTTTCTTCTAATTGCTACCCGGACACTTACACATGAAAAGTGGTAAAGTAAAACTCAAATAAATGTTTAAGTGGTTAAGGGTTTTGTTTGTCAGTGGTGCTGTGAAGTATGAAGCTAGTGATGAAGCGGCCGGTTAGGAGAAAGAGTTTTTTTTTTTCTAATTTGATTGTGGACTGAAGCTCAATCCTCCACACACTGCCGTCTCCGTTTTTTGGCTGTTTACAATCTAGGCATTTAGCAGACGCTCTTAATCCAGAGCAATTTACAGCAAGGACAGCAGTCACAGCACACAGTAATACATCAGATGCATGGAAATAGAAATCTAGGATCATAGCTAAACCAAGAACCTATCATCCAACAGTAGAATATTCCCCCCAAAAATGAAATAATCTGTACATTGAAATGTTAGGCCAAATCAACAATGGCATCTGTCTACATAGCATAGGTGAGTCTTCAGGTTATGGCAGAAGATTGGAAGCCTGGAGCAGTGATGTTTTTGTCAGCAATGTTTTATTTTAGTTTCAGTAATTTTTTTGTTTTCATAGTCTTTTGAATAGTTTTCGTTTTAGTTTTAGTCACATTTTAGTCACCTGGAATGTCTTAGTGTTAGACTAGTTTTAGTCGACTAAATATCATAAGCTTTTAGTAGACTAAATCTACAGTTGATTTAGTCGACAAAAATGTATTTTGGCGGGCCTTGATGCCGCCATAAGGACACTTGCTGAAAATAGCCGATCTACAACACGTTGCAGCGTGGCGTGCTGCAGGCTTGTACATTGGCTATTTTCAGCATGCAACCAATTGTAAAATGACTTATACTGGATATCTCCACTCGTCCCTTTCTAACATTTTTGTCTAGTTTTTATTTGTTGACGAAATTGTCAGTATATTTAGTTTCCATTTAGTTCGTCGGTGGAAAAATGTAGTCGACGAAAAAATTTCGTCATAGTTTTAGTCGACGAAACCAACACTGGTCTTGAGTGTGCTGTTCTGATTGCAGCGTTCATGTGACATACAGCATGTATGTGTTCACCTAGCCTCGCCCCACGTGAGTTTTCTTCTCTCCGTTCCCACGAATGAGAACGCGGAGGGAGATGAACAGGAAACGACATTCCACGTGTCTGCAATAACACTGTGAAAGCACAACTCGCCACCCTCACATCGGCAGATTTAGCAGCAGTGCTCAAAAGGATCAGGATCGTTGTAACAATAGCATATCCTCCGGGGAGTTTATTCTCCTAATGATGTTGTTCGTGTGCAAACTGTTCTTTGAAAGAAAGGTTCAGTCTTTGACTGTTTGATCAGCCCTCACTTGGACAAAGATGCAGCAGGGATTAAACCTGCGACCTTTCAGTTACACCACATTCCTGCTAACCACCAGACCAGACCCTGCTCGGGACGGGAATGTCCCCTCTCTCCCCCTCTTGTCAACCCTAACAGTTGACAAGTAGTCCTGCCTGAATCTCCTATAAGTCTAAAATCTCCTCTGGTCAAGAGGATGATTCCCTCTTGCGGTAGATGTTTGGTTCGTAAGCGGGAGAGAGACCGGGGTTCGAATCCTGGGTGTTACGGTTGCAATTACAGTACCGTGCTCCATCTGAGCGGGCGAAAAACGTACTTTTGAATGAATCTAATCTGAGTAACCAATCACCCTCCCCTCTAGCCATGCTCTCCTCTCCTGAGTGTTGTTCATTAGCTAATACCACTGGATGGAATTTGAAATATGGGGAAGAGGAGGCAAGAGCACATGCCTGTAGTCGACACACACCCTCCCTTCCCTGAACACAGTTCCATGCGACGCGCACGCCTGCACAGCACAGCTAGGGCACTTTCATCCCAGTAAGTGGGGGATGGGACATAACATTGATTATGTCATTAACATTTATGCCTTCAAGGAGACGTCAAAGACATGCCGAGAAAGAGAGGGAGAGGGAGTGTGTGTGAGAGAGAGAGAGAGAGCACTGCAATAACATGTGTGCATGACATTTGTGTGTGGTGTGCGCTTTTGCAGGACAAACGGTGCGTGTGATCTTCAGCACAGAGACCGCACCGTCAGTAGTGTCACGGAGATGGATGATCTGTTTAATAGCTGTGTGTGTGTGTGTGTGTGTGTGTGTGTGTGTGTCCGTGCATCTGTGTACTTGTACTGTATGTACATACTGCGCATGTAAAACGAATGATAAATTATATAACAGGCCCGTTTCTTGCGTGTGTGTGTGTGTGTGTGTGTGTGTGTGAGAGTGTGTGCGTGCGTGTGCATGCGTGTGTGTGCAGCTTACATAGGCCTTCTCCTCGTGGCTGCTGAGCTCTCGAAGTACATGCTCAGCGTGGGCGGGGCTTATGCTGACCTCAGAGAACCCCGACAACCTCTCCGATGCCACGTCTAGCTGGGCACGAACCTGTGAAACACACACACACACACACACACAGGTTTTCACACATGCAGAGCAACAAAGACCCGACAGAGATCCCACCCTGAATGGGCAACTTGTCGATTTAAATCGTTGAACGATTTAAGTTGAACGATTTAAATCATCGTCCGATGATTTAAATCGTCCGGGTCTTTAATCGTCCGATTTAAATCGTTCAGCCCTCCCTCCAACTCCCCTCACCTCTCTGAAGTCCTGTTCAAAATGGCGGAGCTGTAGACACTGCTCCAGCTTCGTGCGATGGCGCTCCCAGAAATCATCAAACGCCGTCTCTGTCTCATCCAGCTGGCCCAGGAGTCTGAGGAGAGGAGAGGAAACCCAGAACCCATTTAAATTTACTAGATTTATAGGGATGGAGCTCGATAACCGAAACCCGGAAAAATCAGATAACAAGCTTATTGAGTAGTACCGTTATCAATACGCTTTGGGCTTATCAAGCCTGTTATCGAGCATAGTGGCCCATAACGTCATGTTTAAACAATCAAGACAAGAGGCGATCAATAAATAAATCTAATCACCCACTCCCTCATCTCTTTTTTCCTCTAAATTTTTATCCCACGATTTTGTAACCCATTTTTCACCTCTGTGTCAATTATCTAATGTGATCCTGGGCTCTACACACCCTCCGCCAACCTGAGGAGAGCAACAGACTTGAACTCATGCTTCCTTCATGCCTGAGTGTCCAAGTTGCTCCTTTACACCTGACAGGGGGGGAGTTTCCCTGGTTGGACGTAGCGCGTGGAAGGAACACGTTATTCCAACCAGTTCCTTTCCCCTCCATCAGGCACCCCGGCCGGCCAGGGGTGCCTGTTTAGTTTAGAGACCAGGATTACTGCATGATTTTTGTGAGGGCACCTACTACCTACCCTAGGGGACACGGGGAGAACTTGCAAACACAGGGAGAACATGCCCATACTGCCTCGGTATGGGAGGAGAGAACCAGTGCCCACAGCGTCCCCAGCGGGAATCGAAACACTATACCGACTGTGCCACCCACCGTGCTCCTTCTCTCTCGTCTCTATCCATACCTCTGTACAGTAGCCAGGTTCTCCAGTTCGTCGTGAGTCATGTTGTATTCAGGGTCGTTCAGTAAAGGTTCATTGATGCACTCCAGCAGACGACCTCCCTGAGACAGCGCCACCTTCAAGTCCTCCTGGGAATTACGCACAGGTTTCTTTCGTGACGCGAACAACTTGTTTTAACAGGGAGGGCATGTTTCAGAACACTGGTTATGATCGAAGGGCACAGTCTCATTATAATTTAGGGGGGAGAGGTACACACAGTTAAAAAAATTGCTCCCTCTATAAAAAGGAAGAAAGACAAATCTGCATTGTATTACGCTGCAAACGGACAGGGTCATTGTTGTTATTTGAAGATCTGTTTCAGAAACCAATAAGGGCCTTTCTTGGCCCCACCCCTCTCCCATTCTTTATATTATAGATGGTCGCAGCACCAGGAGGGGGTGGGGCGGAGAAGCTGGTCAGGAGAAGCTGGGATTCAGACCGTCGACCCAGGGATCATTTGATGACCTGCTCTACCTCCTGAGCCACAGCCCCCCCCCCCCCCCCCCCACACACACACACACCTTCATGTAGTCCTTCTTCAGCGTGTGTGCGTGCAGTAGGCTAGTGGTGGCCTGGCAGTCGTTGGGCAGCTCCGTCTCGGCCAGCTCTGTGCCGAAGGCCTGCAGTGTCTGGGCTGTAGTCTTAACCATGAGGGCAAACGCCTCGATAGCCTGCAACACACACACACACACACACACTAAATAGGCATATTACATATAGTTTTTGGGGTCCTTGACATGAAATATTGAGCACCACTGATACAGTAACATAAGGTTTTTCAGGAAACTGTCAGGATTTTGAAGTGTGTGCGTGGCTGCGCACGTGTGTGTGTGCACACGCTTACAGTTCGATGGGAGATCCAGGTGTCATGGGAGTATTCCTGTGTTCCTCCGAGCTCCGTGGTCAGCTGTGTGGGGTCGATGTACGCATGGAGCTCAGTTACCGAACTCAGCATCACCACCTGGCACACACACACACACACACACACACACACACACACAGTCTAAACTTAAACATACAAACATTATACAGTAGGTATAGGGGAAGAAAGCACACCCAGGCAGACAGAGGGCAGACGGAGGGTATTAAGCTGATAAATGCTAGTCGCTAGACCTATACCGTTTTTTGAGTTCCATAAAGATATTAATAAAATCTCCCATTTTGCGCCGAGGAGTATCCTGAGCCAAAACGTGCCACTTGTGTGGCTTTTCCTGATGTGACTGTGTCGGCAATATTCCACTGACAATGTGCAACAGCCCGATTCAACCAGTACACAAATATTCTATCGCAAATAATAAATATTTATAACACAAAATAAAGTAGAGGGTTTTTTTTTTTTGGGGGGGGGTGCTGTCCCGCTTCATTAGGCCCCCTTTTTCAGTGCGTTAGTGTCAGCTTGTTGTGTGTCAAATTTGCAAACTCATCATATTGTGCTGCTAGACATTAACCCATTCAGGATGGGAAGCACTTTTGGTGTTTTAAGCATTATATGTTATATACTTTAGCTATTGAAAAATGGCAGATCTACAAGCAGTGTAGTGTGGAACTCAATCTGCTATTTTTGGTAAAATCGTGAAAATGTGTCGCAAATCTTTGAATATATTTTCTTTCAGATCAAACGTTTTGAACTCAAATCTTTGCTTCTGGGGGAGGTCCTCGGAACAACATATTTTCAAATGGGGGTCCGTGGCCAAAAAGAGAGACTTCTGGGGCCCTTGGCATGAAAAAGGTGATGGGGTGACATGTAGTCTCACATAGCCAGACAACTATTCCACAATCTCTGAACGCTAAGTAGAGTCTGGAACTACACTTCCTGAAATCCGAGTAAGGAAGCTGCCATTGCCGTTCACACAAATATATTTTAAAATATCTTTAGAGCTTATTTTTTATTTCCTTTTCTGCTAAGCAACTATATATGCTTAGATGATTTCTATTTATATTAGGATAAATTTGCGCGACTGTAAAGACGAAAACGGAAGTGGGGAGGAGTCTCCACTTTATATTTTACTCATGACAGCTCTTCTGTTGCTCCAGACTGTATGATGAAAGCATTTTGAAATTGCGAGAGGCAACAGTCTGGTAATGCGAGACTAGGTGACATGCAGTAAAGGCTGTCGGGATCGGGGGTCGAACCCGCAGGCGCAGCACACTGCCAGACTGGACTACCAACCAGGGTGCCTGGACCGCTGAGCCACGGCCCAGGCCGCAGAGCGTTATTTTGATTGTATTGCTAGTACAAAATAGGGCGTAAGTGGCTCATGTTTATACCGCCGTCACAATTAGGGCCTTGTTGTGAAAGAGCTACTCTACAGTCACCTTCATCTTGAAATCATCCTTGTTGAACTTGAAGAGAAAGTCTGACAGTGTCCTCTGGAACAAGGTGGAGGGGCGCAACACCAGAACCAAATGCAAGTTCCCTGGAAACGAGCCCTGAGAAAGACAGACAGACAGAAACCTTTATGAGCAGTGGGCACGCATCGCCCGGAACATCGGCTACAACTAAAATAAAAGTATAAGGAACTAAAACGCTCACTGAAAACAACCATTTAATAAAAATGTTATGTGTCAGGAATATGCATTCATTTCTATGTGGAAGCATAGTTAGACATCTTCAGCTGAAAGGATTTAGGCCTATGCTTGATCAGGCTTTAGGTAAGTATGTAGATGGAGCCTTTCTTAGAATGTGACCAGAGGCGAACTGGTAGAATGGATGTGCTGGAGAACTTCTGTGCTTCTCCAGCTTACAGAGAAAGTAGAGGGAGAAAGACAGAGCAAATAACAAGAGAGGCCATGCACTCATCCGTGAGATTCAATTGGTTCTGTCTGTTTAGAGGACGCTGGGTGAATTGCTCCACCCCGTTAGTCAGCTATCAATCGATAAAACAGTGACAGTCACACACAGATGATTGTCGCACACGTGCACACGCAAGCACGCGCACACGCACACATGCGCACACACACACACACACACACACACACACACACACACACACAAATCTGACCTCATCAAACTCTGTACACTCAAGACACTGCCCCCGCTGCCACCCTTAGATCCTCATATATGGAGCTGACCTGTTCTGACATTCCATATGTTGATCTGACCTCATCAAACCCTGTACACTCAAGACATGCTCCATCAAACCCTGGATAGCCATACATGGAGAAGACTGGATCATCACCTAGAATCCTAGATCTGCATATATGGGGACGGCCAGCAACTCTACATCTGACCTCATGAACACCAGATTAATAGTTTTAACTCCTGCTTCTCAACTGTGCCGTATTAAGAAGCTCTGTTGTTCCGGGACATGAGAGGGGGTGGGACTCTATCGTCTACTTACGATGACATACGATGAATGAGTATAAAACTTGAAACGGATTTGAAATATGGAGATACAAGGATTCTGCTCGACAGTGACCAAATAAGGCAGTCCTTCCTGCCTCTAAAAGCAGATACCTCGAGACATACGGTCATCATTCAATCACTCGCTTATTGACTTCCACATATAGCGGTGTGCGCGCGCGCGCACACACACACACACACACACACACACACAATAGCACTCAGCTATAGTAGACCATCATAAATGCCTGCATGCCCAGGGTTGCCATGGAGACGAGATGGCTGCGCCTTGGGGGGGCGAGAGAGAGAGAGAGAGAAGGCGAGAGAGAGAGCGAGACACTGCAACACAGAGTGATGCAGAGACACAGCAGGTGTGAGAGAGGGAGCAATTGAGCGAGTGAGAGACATACAAAGGAGGCATGAGAGGGAGGGGGAGAGAGAGAGAGAGAGAGAGAGAGAGAGAGAGAGAGAGAGAGAGAGAGAGAGAGAGAGAGGACCACTCATTTATCAGTATGTTGTGTGCCTCTGCAGGTCAATGCAGCATCCTGTGTGTTGCATTAGTCATAAGATAGCGGTCCTCTCTCGGGGTGCCTGGCTGCCCCCTGGTGGCCGAGACAGTTGGTGCACAGACCATGAGCTCTTTGTGAGGACCTGAGCTTGAATCCCATTCCCAGGATTGTTTCCGACATATCTCAGCTCTGTCCATGGTTACCTACACCAGTGGTTCCCAAACATCTTCATGTCAGGGACCCCCAAATTGACACGAATTAGCCCGCGGACCCCCATTTGAAAAGAGAGAGTGACCCCCCACTAGAGAAGATTTTTACAGCTCTCAACCCATTCTCAACCATTTTAATTTCAAGGACCCCCAGTTTGAGATGAATTAGTCATTGTGGGTTGCAGATGCTTTTCAAATGGGGTCTTTCTCTCGAGTAATATTGTTTAATAACCAGTTGCTACAGATATCATGTATTCTCAGCGAACACAATATCCTGGTTCACTGGTTTCCAGTCCCCACTGGGGACTCCGATAGCTGGAAGAAGACTTATTTCAGTGAAATATTCATTTAGCTGGCTATCATGTAGATGCATTGCATCTTATTAATCTTTTATTAATCACTTACACCTGCCTTCTAATGAGAACTCAAAATGTCTTTTGGAAGAGCCACCCATCGCCTAATCTAATATACGGCGTGTTTCTTCACTAGTCCGATCCAGAAGAACACCGTTTGCCGGCCACTGCTACAGAGCTGACAATGAGGTTATATCTTCCCTTCTTCCCTGGAGTCCTGCCTCAAAGCAGACCATAGGTAGAAAACTGATGTCATCGCTAGGGACACATGCATCAGTAAGCAGGAACTGGGGATGGCAATGAAGGACCGGGAAGTCTGGCGTGGCGTTGTGAAATCCATGATCTCGACCACATGACGACGATAAAGATTATGAATCTTATTAAAAACATTATGTCTGATAAACGGCCTGAGTTTCTCTGCGATCATTTATAAGTCTATTTTAATATATACAGTTCAATTTAGGATTAGCATTGTCTTCATCTGTGGATTAAAAAAAAAAAGAAACCTAAAAAGATTGTACATCACAATTCAAAAATACAACCCTGGCAGCTTATAATATTACCTGAATTGTTATATTGATTTGTTACACCAAGAAAACCTTTCATCAACCAATGACCGTGTCAGAAATAAAACATAAGTGTCAACAAATCGATTCTGATGCCTGTAAACCAAAGGCGACAAAACCAGAGAGGTCTCCACTGTCTCCATGCATGACTCTATTTGCATGACAATACACACACATGCTGCTCAGTCCCATGACGCACGCACGCACGCACGCACGCACGCACGCACGCACGCACATAAATAAATTATAAGCTGTCTGTATATAATTTGCCGCTGATCAAAGTATTGTATATTTTTAGAGAGGATTGTGAGGGAGCAGAGGAGTGAAAGTGAGGACAGAGGAACGGGGTGAGACATGTGAGGGGGAGGGATGGAGGGGTGAGGGAGAGAGAGAGGAGGGGAGTTGCACCACTCGGTTCACACGGGTGTGATTTTTAATATTTAATATCATGCTGTCTATGTCCCTCAAACTTATTTCTAATGGTTTGAGCCTCAATCACCACTCTGACATAACCAGTCCATGGCATTTATTTTTGAGTGGTGCCTCCGCTCCATTATGCAGCTATGTGTACGTGTACTGTATGTACTGTATGTCTGAGCACGGAAAGCTGCAATACAGTAAAGGTGGTTGCACACCGGCCGCGTTTTTCAGAAAACCGATGGAGAAACGCCGCTTAAAAATATGAATTTGCGCCCGGTGTGTGGAGACCGGGCCGCGTTCCTGGGGGTCTGGATGTTGTGGGGACCCCCACACGGTGCAGTTGCACCGCTCACTTCATATGCTTCTGAAGCTGTTTTAGCTGCAATAGTGCTGGTGGGGGCTCCAATATGCAACTTATTTAATCTTTGAGTCATTATAATACCGATGCTAGATAAACCCAGGCTTGTTTCCATTCAGTGCCAGCTTGGAAAATCAACAATGGTGGACATTGTAAACCAAGTGGAACTGTTAAATTCGGAACTGAAGACTGAAGAGGGGGAGGAATTATCCAAAGTAGGGTGACATTGATGACATCACAAATCAGTTGAGCTGTTCCTGAGAGCAAGTTCCTATATGATGAGAAAGCCGGAATGTTCAAAATTGCGTATTTGTGGGGATGTAAAATATACAGGGGAGCAAAAAAACCCACCCTAAAATTATGTTTTTTGTTAGGTCCTTTCAACTAACTAACAAAACCAGGAAATGCTACCCAGTGACCTTGAGTGACCGTGACCAGAGGAGTGTTGAGCGGGAAGACGAGTGACCTTCGCTCATCGTCAGCAGGAACACAAGGTTGCTGGCGAACCCAGCCTGCACACTGGGGAGATAGACTGGGGCTGAACTGAAGAGCGCGCTCGTGCGCACACACACACACACACGCACACTTTCATTTCTCACCACCTGCTTCCCTATGCCTGGAGGAAAGGCTAATGACGCTGCCCGATTTAACCGTGGGTATCCCAGGACACAATTTACACATGCGTGCATGCGACACGCAAGCACGCACACGCACACAGGTTTATAAATATTATGCGTACATTGTTATTAGACACATTTTAGTAATTTCTACAGGGGGGAAGAGAGGAGAAGATTAGGGATCTCTCTCACTCTCCATCTCTTTGTCACACCTTCACATTGATCAAACCACCCGAGCATGACCTTTAACAACAAGAGGATAAAACATGCAGCATATAAAAGAAAGATGGCAACAATTTGAATGACTCGGTTCTCTCACCAGATCAACAAATCATCAACCTGCACTTCAAGCCAAGGACACCAACTGGTGGCGAACACCACAAAAGACCTGGAACAGCCATTGTGACTGGTTGGTGGGGGTGGTGTGCAAGTTATGCACCATTATTGAGGGGCGCTAGCCCCGCCTAGAAGCAGCTATAGTGTAAATTCTGTCTGAACACAGACATTAAATGCCATCGACAATGAATAGAGAATTTACGTCATAATATGACGTAAATTCTCTATTCATTGTCGACACATATTATGTGTCTGAGCAAAAAGGGCTGTTTATATGTCTGTCGGTATGTCTGTCGGTGGAAACCCTTGGCCAATAATCGACCACCATTCTTTGTGACTTAACTAAGGTATGTTTCAAGGTTGGTATAAAGGTCAATAATTGATTGGAGCGCCCCTCACTTCACACGGGTGTGATTATTATATTACTAGAGGTCCGGGCCTAATTATTCTGTTGATTGGTTTTCCAGATGATTTGATTAATCTATGCGATTATTACCTTTGATCACCATGAAATGAAATAAGGTCATGAAGCACAAAATGAAGATAAACGCTCATCGCAAAAAGTGATCTATAATATTATACCAAAACAAATATATCCTGGATGAAACTCTAAAATCTAACAATTCATTCAATAATATGGAATGATGAAAAGTAGCAGGGCTTGACATTAAGGCTTGTCCTGTTGTCCGGGACAACTAATACATCTTGCCGGACAAGTGCATTACATTTTTTCTTGTCCGTTGGACAAGTGACTCTTAGTTTCATGTTTTCTGAGCCAACAATATTGTCTGACATTATTATGGATGGACTGTATACCTGAAATGTAAGATCACAGACAATTGGGGCTATTAACTTGTATAAAGTGAGAATATTCATCTAATATTCTAACTTAATATTCTAAATTCTAACTTACAGTTAGTTGATTTAAAATGTATGTTTGTGCATGTGCTCCGGACAAGTGAGTTTTGTGTCTGGGAAATGTACTTCCCATCCCATTTGAGGCACATCAAGTTAATGTCAAGCTCTGCAAGTATAGGCCTATTAATATTTTGGTAGTACATATTACAGGAACTTTTCACACCTTCACTTGCTCAAAGATATTTGTTTGTGTGTACAATTGCATGAGATGTTACATGAGTACATAATTACATTGATTATTTATTTTATAACTAAAATTGTATTTAACATATGCTCTGAATTAAACGATTGTGCAATTAAGTATTTCACATGCCTCTCTCTGCGTGCGTGCGTATAGTAGTGCATGTTAAAGTGATGTAGCCAATCATTGGAGCAGAGCGTCTCCAATATGAGCTACTGTCACGGTCAGGACAAATTTCCTGGGAATCCCATAGAAACCCCCCTACGCCTGATGTTTATCCCTGTCCAATTAGCATAGATTAGCATACATCTGCATGTATTAACCCATTCTGGACGAGAGGAACCCCATTTGGTGTTTTAAAGCATCATGTTATACTTTAGCTATTGAAAAATAGCAGATCTACAAGCTCATAGCGCGGCACCGAGTGCAGCTCTATGAGCTTGTAGATCTGCATTTTTTTTTTTAAATGAGGCTTTTTGAATATATTCTTTCAGAGTTTTTTAAACTCAAATTTTTGCTTCTGGCGGGGTCCCTGGAACAACATTATTTTCAGATGGGGGGGTCGGCGGCCAATTACATATACTTTTGGGGGTCCTTGACCATGGAAATGTTTGAGCACCACAGACAAACATGGAATTTTCAGAAAACTGTCAGGATTTAGAAGGCATTTGTAGAATGGTCCTCAGGTCTAAATGTATTAAAAGGTTAAATGATGCACAACAAGGAGGAGGAGAGGATCCAGCCAGCAGAGCCTGACATAAAGGCCCACCACGTCTCAGACCTGGTTAGCATGTCTCTGAGCAGGTGGCTGTTCCACCAAGGCCCATAAAGGATGACTATATCCTGCATGGCCGGATTTTCGTAGTTGAAAGCTGCAAATACTTCAGCGTATGCTTTAAAAGGTAATAAAACAATCTCGGCAGCATAGAATATTTGATTAAATAGCGGGTAACGCATAACACATCAATAGAGGACAAATAGGGGTGAAAATTCAATGTATTTATTCTTGTACATTATACTTGTGGGGTTTACACAGTGTGTGCCCACACAACACTTTCAAAATAGTGACCAGATGTCCTGGGCACCGCATAGCGGTAATTCCCAGGACGTCTGTGGACGTCTTGGAAACAGGAAGTGTTAAGAGAAGCTGTTAATGCCACCATTTGTTATTTATCAACTTTATTATTCATCAACTAAATGATGCTTCTGTGAAAAAACCAATAAACAACAAATAATCCACGTTGGTAATCAGCTACAGCAGCTAGTGTATCGGTGTATATCGGTGTATATGGCCAGTGTTTAGAATATGAGTTAGAAAGATGAAGGTCTCACACCACGTGGACTGACTGAACTTTTAGAATATGAGTTAGAAAGATGAAGGTCTCACACCAGGTGGACTGACTGAACTTTTCCAAGTGTATTTCTTTCTTGAGAACCGTTTCGTGCATTTTCACTTTTCAGCAGCAGACTGAGGGGTCGTTTGCACATGCATTGTTGTCAGTGGTGGGAAAAGTTCTCAATTGTTTTACTTAAGCAAAAGTACCAATACTGCAATTTAGAACTACTTCGTTACAAGTAAAAGTATCGGCATTAAAATGTACTTAAAGTACTACAGTAAAAGTTGAAAATAGCAGATCTACAAGCTCACAATGCGACGCAACAAGCATCGTGGGCTTGTAGATCGGCTATTTTCAAATTGCCGAAATGTATAGGGTTGAAGTGGTGTTTTCCAATCAAATTTTAAACTCCAAAGTAACTACTAACTAAAGTTTTCAAATAGTAGAAGTAAAAGTACTGGAAATTGGAAATCCTCAAGTAAAGTACAAATACCTCAAAATTGTACTGTATTGTACAAAAAAGTACAATAATTAAGTAAAAGTACTTAGTTACTTTCCACCACTGACTGTTGTGCATGGAGTCAGGAGATTTGACAGGATAAATGACCAATCGCGGAAGGCTTAAAAATGTGCCGACTTCCGCAGGAATCTGGAGTGTTTGTTGGCAGGTATGGATTGTGCACAGTCTGACAGTAGAGTGAGTCAGGGAGGGTCCCAGAAGGACCCATGTAATAATGAGACGCTGAATTAATAATAATGGGAAGTCTGTGCCAACAAGTTTTGGCTGGTGGTAATGATAGATGCAGTCTGTTTCTCCGGTCAAAAAAAGATTTCACATAATTAGAAAGCTATGGGGAATGCAGGGTTAACAGCAGCACTGAAAGGCTGTTTTAATTGTTAGTGAGATTGCCCACCTAATAGTCTGCTAATGACGCGATTTGACATGTTCTCCCCAGACACCTGGAACCCGGATATTAAAATTCTGCAGCTATGACTCCACTAGGAATGCTCCCATGAGCAAATACATGCTTGAAAATACTCTGAAGTGCATCGCATCGGGGGCGCCAAAAATAGCCAATCTACATGCTCACATTGTGCGTGTCGCACTGTGATGCTTTGTGAGCTTGACGGTTTTATTGTTAGTCTTAAAATAGCCGATTTACGAGCTTGTAGATCGGCTATTTTCAGCATGCAACCAAGTGTATGAAATGAATTATACTGGATCTCTTCTCCACTATAGTCCCACTAAATAGTTTCCATTTAGTTTCAGTCAGTGAAAAAGGTAGTCGACAAACTCTTTTTTTGTCATAGTATCCGTCGACGAAATAAACACTGGTAAAGGTCCATTTGGGTCCATTTTTACGCTAGCCTCTTTGTACAATCAGCACTGAGGGTTTTACTGTGCTGTACATAGACACAGGTTACACAATAAAATACTGAATCTCTCTCTCTGAGTTTGATCCCTTCATCTCTTTCCTTCCTTCCTTCACTGGCAATCCATTCAGCTCTTTTTTTATCTTTCCCTGAGTTGCAAACAATCCATTCGTCATCTGAGCTGAAGCAGTGGCGTTGCTCAATAACTAGGCTACTAGGCTAACGGCCCACGCACTGCACACACAAACACACTGGGTTGATGGGAAACGACCACACACACACGCAAGTCACGCATGCACATCTCCACTGCTCACTCAAACATACAATTTTTTTAGAGTCACTACGAATGCAACCCCTGAATGTGAAAAAGTGATCCATTCAAATGTTTTTATAGCATATGAAATTATGCACAACAAACACACACACACACACACACACACACACACACACACACACACACCTCCATCTATGTATAATTTAACACTAGTGACTTAGAGTGTGAGAACGCAGCAGAGCAGAGTAAGCATGAACTCTATACAGCCAATAAACAACAAAGCAAACAGAGAACAATGTAGTGCCTCAAAGACACTGATACCAAGTAAACAATGAACCAACTGCATCTGTCTAAACAACTGGCTATATAAACACCATTCGTCGCTCGACTCTCCTTCTGAGCTGCACACACACACACACACACAAACACACACACACACGCACGGCAAGGGTACTATACTTACGGCGATGCGGAGCAGGGTAGTTTTCACAGCAGCCCATCGGTCCAGACGTCTGTCAACAACCACGATGAAACCCACTCCTGACGACGCAACGCTGCAGAGAGGAAGAACACAGTGATCACCACGGAAGCCACCTGTGTGTGTGTGTGTGTGTGTGTGTGTGTGTGTGTGTGTGTGTGTGTGTGTGTGTGTGTGTGTGTGTGTGAGGGGGTGGGGGGGTTACAGTGTGTGTTATCCGTTGATCGTCGTGAATCCATCAGAATCAGATGACATGATTCCAAGAGACCATTTTGATCATCGTAGCAAATGTGTGTGCGCGTGCATGTGCGTGCTATGTCTAAAGTCATTACAATGGTTAGAACAGTGGTATAGTTCCTGCTACTGCTGGTTTTCCATCCTATGCGGTAGCTTATTGTATTCCCATGTTGTCCCAGGTGTGAATGCAATCAACTCCCTGGTAGGATAGAAAGCCAGCAGCGCTCGGGGAGTTTCCCCACGCGCATGCACGCTTACAGAGTACACAGCCAAATCCTTACTGATTGATCTGTGATCAAATCAATACATATATTGATTAGTTATGGTTTCATTTAGTTATGACATCCTAGGCTATTTTAGCATGTCACTATCCGTTTTTCATTTGTATGTGTATATCAGTGGTTTTCAACCAGTGGTCTGGGCCCACTAGTGGTCCTTGAGGCGGTTCCAGGTGGTCCCCAGCTAACTGATGGAGAGTTGGTATTTGGTAACCAAATGGACCCTTATAGATCTTTTACTCTTACGGTACGGGTCGTACGGGTCCATTGTGGTTTCATGTTATGCTCTCAAAAGTTAAATTATTGTCAAACATATGCATTTCTTCATTTACGAGAAGTCTACAAAATTAGAGAATGTAGAAGAATTGTTATTTTTGATCAACATTTAGCCAACAGCATGACAACAAAATATTCTAAGTCTGAGTGTCATTCTAATGGGTCTAAATGTCATCAAATGGTGGTCCGTGGCTCAAATGCCAAATGAATAATGGGCCTTGATATGAAAAGGGTTGAAAGCCCCTGGTGTGTATGGTTAAAGTGCTTGCGGTTCACAGACAGCGTTGGTCATGTTTTTCATCCGTTGGGCTCCTTCTGGTATGTAAACAATATGAGATAGCACTGTTAACCTTGGGAGAATGTTTACAGTATATGCCTTTAGAGTTGTCTGCTTAACCCATTTAGACAGTAAATAAATTTAAAAAAGCCGAACCTTTAGTGTGGTTTGAGCTTAAGGAAAAACGTGAAATTAAACATTGAACCCACAAGCATACAACTGAGCATAACCATTTAACCCATTGGCCTGGGCCATGGCTCAGTGGTCCAGGCACCTTGGCTGGTAATCCAGTCTGGCAGTGTGCCGCGGGTTCAACTTTACTGCATGTCAAATACATATATTTTTTGGGGTCCTTGACATGAAAATGTTTGAGAACCACTGACATAGAAACAGGTTTTTTTCAGAAAACTGTCAGGATTTAGAAGGCATTTGTAGAATCGGCTTCAGGTCTAAATGGCCAAGCCTAGATTCAAGTCTAGACTTAGTTGACCGGGGTCCCCCAGGGCTCTTTACTGGTTCCTACTCCTCTACAGCAAATCTCTGAAACAGATCACAAAGGTTCGCCCCAGATTACGGACGCTTCAAGGTGGTCACCAAGAAATGGCTATTATTATTACAAGAGGCTATGACATGTATGGTGTTTGTGTGTGTGTGTGTGTGTGTGTGTGTGTGTGTGTGTGTGTGTGTGTGTGTGTGTGTGTGTGTGTGTGTGTGTGTGTGTGTGTGTGTGTGAGAGAGATCAAAATTGCTTAACAGTTTGTCTGTTATGATTATGAGCAAGCCCTCTTATGATTATGAGCAAGCCCTCTGACTACCATGGCAACGGTGTGTGTGTGTGTGTGTGTGTGTGTGTGTGTGTGTGTGTGTGTGTGTGTGTGTGTGTGTGTGTGTGTGTGTGTGTGTGTGTGTGTGTGTGTGTGTGAGTGAGAGAGAGAGAGAAAGGGGGAGAGAGAGAGAAAGGGGGAGAGAGAGTATGATACCCTTCAACAATTATATGGCCATCCATTCCACAGGCACTGCCATCCATATTACGCTCAATAACCTTTATATGTGCAAGACTGTGTGTGTGTTTAGAATGTTTTCCCCTCACAATCAAATTGAGTCTAATTATTATCAGCAAGCCAGTGCATGCTAACACACACACACACACACACACACACACACACACACACACACACACACACACACACACACACACACACACACACACACACACACACACACACACACACACAACACGCCTTGACTGGTCTGCTATCCACCAAGAGGTGCCAGATTGGCAACGCATGCACACGCGCACACACACACACACACACACACACACACACACACACACACACACACACACACACACACACACACACACACACACACACACACGCACGCACGCCAACATACAAATACTGCTGAGGTGGTCCATCTGGATAACAATATTAGCCAATAGTCAAAACGTACACGCACACACGCATGCGCACGCACACACACACCACACACAAGATGCAGTGTCCTACCAAGTGAAGGCCGCGGCAGCTAATCACCAATTCATTCCTGCGGCTGGAATAATATTCCTAACACGGCAGCCTAGCTGGCTGAAATCCCAAATGACTTCCCCCCCCCCCACCACCACCCCAACCCCAAGTCTTCAATAATCCAGGAAAATGCCATTAATATTCCATATAATGTCCGGAAATCGTTACATTTCTCCCCCCAATTCTTCCTTATTCCAACGCGGTCATGGTTCTTTCATTCCCTCGCTGTGATGCGTGATATAAGATGTGATCGTTGCACCTAGATGGAGAGATGGAGCCTTTTTGCATCCTTCTACAGCATCTCTCTCTCTCTCTCTCTCTCTCTCTCTCCCCCTCCTCCTGCTCTGCCCGCTTCCAGTCCTCAGCCAATTAAAATTAAGCCCACCGTTCACCGCTCTCCCTGCCAGCCAATCGCCGCTTAGAGTGTTGCTCAATGGCTGCACAGGGTGTGAATGGCTGGTGTGGAGCTGGGGGGGGGGGCGGGACATAAGAACACGCCCCCCCACCCCCTTCCCCCCACAAACACCCAGCACCATACCACCCCCCTTCTCTCCCTCGCTCCTTTTTGTGTGCGTGTGTGTCTCTGTGTGTGTGTGTGTGTGTGTGTGGGGGGGGGTGCGCGCACACGTGTTTTGTGTGTGTGTGTCAGCAGTAAAGGCAAGCAAAGGTGAAAGGATGTGAGAGAGAAAGGAGGTGTAGTCTAGAGAGGGAGAAATAATAATTATTATTAATATAATAATAATTATTAGTAATAAAAATAGGAGGGCCAGAAGGGGTCTCTTCTGCACTTCCCATTGCAATCGCAACTGCAAACTCACTCCCAATCTTCCGCCGTCGTCTGAAAACGCACCTCTTCAGACTCCATCTTAGACCGTAGCACTTGCCCTAGCCTCGACGACCTTACAGGCGTATGCAAAGGCTCAAGTTATGTAATCTATATCCTATACTATAGATACACTCTATAGTTAGTATAGTATAGCATACGCATAGTTTGATTATACAGATATTCCACTGTTATGTAGGTTCTTAGCCCACGTATGATTCATGATGAATGACTATTTTGATGTATATGATGTATTACCATGTTTTTGTTCTTGTTTTTGTTTTGTTCTCTGGATGAAGAGCGTCTGCTAAATGCCTAGTAAAATTGTAAATGGACTCCGATAATAAGCGAGATGCGAGATGAAACCGTGGAGGTGATATAACAGATAAATAATACATTAAATAATGAGAGATGAAACGGTGGAGGTGATATAACAGATAGATAATACATTAAATAATGGAAGTGCACAATGATAACAGATAAATTAGAGGTAGGGCGTATAAGTGACGGGCGCTCTTATCGTCATATACACCAGTAAGACGCGCAAACGCGGGAAGCGAACGCAGCTCGTACATATTTGGGTTTTGGACGTATAGCTGCTTTGGGGACTCCTTATATGGTTATGGCTGAGTCATGGTGACGTAATCACTCAGCTCCATATATGGGCACAAAAGCGGGACAGACAGACAGACAGACACACAGACACACAGACATGATCTGCTAGGTCTCATATTAAGTGCTCACTGCATTCGCAATCATCTCACGACGGCCAATCACAATTGGCGTCTTCACTTTTCTGTCCTCAGCTTTTATCCTCAATACGTGCATTGCCTCAGCCAATCAAATCATCACTATGTGGTGCTCAGCCAATCAAATCAGCGCTATACGGGGTGCTCAGCCAATCAAATCATTGCTATGATACACACAAAGCTGTGCATAGGAGGAGCTAGCGCCCCTCAAAAATGTGGCCCACACGCACACATTTTCCTTTTTTTAGTCAATAGTCAATCTAAAATTAGCTATTTAAAAAAAGAGTATTCCAATTTCTTTGATATAAGAAGAAATATATATCAGCAAAAAAAACCTGCATCTCAATTAATCAATTCACTTACATCAGTATAAGGTTACATAAATGTGGTTTAAATTTCCGGTTTGGATATACTGTATGTTGGGTTAAATGCCCAGCCCTAAGTGGAGGCATGAATGATAACATATACAGTTAAGACATGTAGATATAGAATGACGCCAGATAGTGACGTCAACATTCTGATGACTGGGAGAAATAAAATGATGACACTTTGGAAAGAGAACAGACGGAGGCATTGTCTTTCTGTTAAATCCATTTCTCTGCAGTCCCTTTTCTCTCCCTCCCTCCCTCCCTCCCCCGCCCCGCCCCGCCCGTCAAGATCAATATAACTAGTAAATTCCACAGTAGCAGCTTTTTCATATTTTCTATTTTTTGCACATTTTCCTATATAATGCCTAATTTTGCACAATTCAAATGTGTATTACAATAAATCATTGTCTTTGTGTAAGTAATCAACTGGGGAAGTTTCATGGCGATATTAATTACATTTTTACCTATTCACCTATCATTGTTATTGTAGGGCAGGCTATATAGACCCTACTGTAGGTGAAAATTACAAAATATGAAAAGGCTACTCCTGTGGAAGGGTCATCATAATTTACTTATATTGACCATAAAAACCATACCCATTTAATATAGGTATGGTTTATGATATAGGTTATATAGGTATGGTTTATGCTCAGTTCATAATTAACGACTTTCCCATTTTGGAGAACTAAAGCAGTTCCCAACTGGTGGAAAAGGGGCCACTGTGTTGTACCTGCTAACTATGAGGCAGACCAGTCTGACTGGTAGCATTATGCTGACATCTACTGGCCGCAGACGGTGGTAGATTACATTAAAAGATTTGTGTTTGCATTGTGTATGTGTCCTCTCTCTCTCTCTTGACAACTAGAAAGGTGCAATTCTGGGAAAATGCAAGTGTGTTTTGCACCAGTGTTGATTTCGTCGACAAATGATATGATGTTCCTCGACGAAAATGTTCCACTGACGAAAATGTATGGAAATGTTCTTATGTCTATGGTAAATGGTGGTATTTGCAAATCAAATGTCCGTGGGTGCGTGTGTGCGTGCATGCGTGCGTGCGTGCGTCCAACCTGGGGATGCTGGTCAGGTAGCTGAGAACACTCTGAAGCTCGTCCTGGTCCAGCTCGCTGAACGCAGTGAATTCTGGGAAGACGATGATGGGCCGTCCGTTCTCCCCGCGGCCGCCTGCCAACGCACAGGGAACAACCCACGATCACGGAAGGGTTAACCTGAGAACGGACTCTACAAATGTCTTCTAAATCCTGGCGGTTTTCTTTAAAGACCAGTGGTGGTTTAAAACTATTTCATGTCAAGGACCCCCAAAAAATGTATTTGGCATTTATTTTGGCAGCCGACCCCCATCTGAAAATATGTTGTTCCAGGGACTGCCGCAGACGCAAAGATTTGAGTTAAAAACGTTTGCTGTGAAACAGTATATATATATTCACGATTTTTCAAAAAAAATAGCAGATCTACAAGCTCTTAGCATGGCACTCTGTGTCTCCAGAGTAGAATCGGCTCGACAGTCGTCTATGGTAATATGATTTACAGAGCAGTCAAAAAGGCTAAGGATATAAAGGCTAAATTGGCTAATGGCTAAATTTAAAATGGCACATATAAAATAATTATTCACACTGATATATCACTAGACTGATAACCAAATAAGTAAAATGGAATCCAATTACATTTCAGACTTCTTTTAAAGAAATTCTGCATGGGTATTAAAGAGAGTAAATTAAGTTTCCCAGTGACTCATGTTGGGGCCAAACTCAAACAAGAAATACACTCTGTCGAGATGCCAACTTGTGCTTTGCACTAGTGTTGTTTTTGGCAGCAAATTTAGATTTTAGTTTTAGTCATAATATAGTCTCTTGAATAGTTTTCATTTAGTTTAGTCACATTTTAGGAATGTTTTAGTGTTAGTCTAGTTTTAGTCGACTAAATGTCATAAGATTTATTTTACATCTACAGTTAATCTACAGTTGATTTAGTCGATTAAAATGTATTTTGGTGGGCCTTGATGCCGTCGTAATGACTGATTTTCAGCATTGCAACCAAGTGGAAAATAACTTACACTGGATCTCTTGTCCACTAGTCCCTTCCTAACATTTTAGTGTAGTTTTTATTTGTTGACGAAATTGTCAGTATATTGGCAGGACGGGGGTCGCGAGACATGGCCAAAGCATTGTCGGGAGTCCCCACAGCCAAAAACGTTGACAACCCCTGCATTAGCCTACTGGCAGTGTACAGCAGAGAACTCTTGGGGACAAAAAGATCCACAGACCCACTGATGATAGATTTCAGAACAAAACCATAGCATAGTGGGCCCCAAAACCTAAACATCACACTCACTCACACACAGACAGACAGTTGGGTTACTATGCAACCGTTCCCGTTTGGTAACGCCTTGTGAATAATTAATCACCAGCGTGTTCTAAATAGCAACCTGAGCCAGCAGCCACTAATGGAAGAAACGGACACGTTTTTGTATGACGCTGGGCTCTGCTGTGATCGGCGGATATAAATGCTATATGTGTGTGTGTGTAGAATTAGAACGTGTGTGTCTGAATAGGGCTTAACCTATTCAGGACGGGAACCCCTTTAGGTGTTTTAAGCATTAAGTTATACGTTAGCTATAGCTGTTGAAAAATAGCAGATCTACAAGCTCATAGCGCGGCACTCGGTGCCGCGCTATGAGCTTGTATGAGCTTGTATGAGCTTGTCCCAAACTGACCCTTTGGTGTGGTTTGGGCTTTGAAGCACTGGCGACAAGTAGCCTACTGTACTGTACTGCACAAGACACCGTGCTGTAATTTAACCAATTTCCGTCGTGAATTCAATTGCTCAATGACATAAAATTGAAATGAATTTGAAGGTGTATGAAATTGGTTAATTAGATTGCATTCTACTGTATAAAAAAACACATTTGGAGGATATTAGAGACTTTTAAAATGATACTTGGTCATTTACGATATGAACCGTTTCTGAATCTGAAGTTAAACACACCTGGCAGAATGGCAAACTGTTTCTGAAGCTCGGAGCCGATTTCTGCTGCAAACAGTGGACTGCTTCTCCTCTGCATGATTTCATCTGGAGAGAGAAAGAGAGAGAGAGAGAGAGAGAGATGCTCAAATCTGGGCAATCCGACATTGTGTGTGTGTGTGTGTGTGTGTGTGTGTGTGTGTGTGTGTGTGTGTGTGTGTGTGTGTGTGTGTGTGCCGCACGCGTGTGCGTGCGTGCGGCTATACTAGTACTAGAGACAACTAGGCTCTATGACATTACTTATGACTTTAAGGAACGTTCCAGCCAGTTTACCAGTTCTCTTTCACAGAATAGCAACAGACAGAGAAGGAGAGGATGGGGCGAGGTGGGTGTCTGAGGAATCCTCCACATTTAAAGGGATTAAAGTTTCATCAGTCCTCTTATATATGTCACCACCATAAACACAATGAGTCATCATACTGTACATAGGCCTCATGTTATAGGCCTCATGTGTGCATGCACCCACGCACGCACGCACGCACGCACAGACAGACAGACAGACAGAGAACTGGAAAGGCTGTGGTCGGACTAAAGTCTGCAAGCAACAGATGCCGAAATATCAGCTCGAAAACATGTAAAGTATGATAGAACGGAAGACAGTGTATCGTTGTTGGTTAAGCATTACAGAAAGCCTCCAGCCTCAGAACAATAGTCAAGGTTACAGAAACTACGATATATTAATGGTAAATGGTGCATTTATATAGCGCCTGGCCTTTATCCAAAGCGCTTTACAGAGATTGTGCATCAAAATGCATTTCGGCGGGCCTTGATGCCGTCGTAATGGCTGATTTTACACCTGCTGAAAATAGACGATCTACAAGCTCACAGCGCTCGTAGATCTGCTATTTTCAGCATGCAACTGATTTTAAAATGACTTATACTGGATCTTTTGTCCACTAGTCCCTTCCCAACATTATAGTCTAGTTTTTATTTGTTGACCAAATTGTCAGTATATTTAGTCTTAGTTTTAGTCATCATAGCTTAGTTTCCATTTAGTTTTCCTCAGTGAAAAAAGGTAGTCGATGAACATTTTTAGTCTTAGTCGACAAAGTCAACACTGATTGTATGGCTGACCCAAGCTTTTACAAAACATCTGAAAACAACCTGTAATTGCTCCAATGACAGGGACGTTTTAACTGGGCTCCATTACAGGCTAAACCAGAAGGAGGGAAGGAGAAATGTTGAGTGGAAAACAGGACTGAAATAACAGGAAAGGAGGACAAACTTACCACAACGCCAATAACCCAGGTAAGTTACGTACTGTAGGCCAGTGCTTCTCAAACGTTTGCATGTCAAGGACCACCGAATATACACTAATTAGCCCCGCGGACCCCCAAGTTGAAGAGATATGCCAGGGACCCCCATAAGAGAAGAGTTTTACAGTGTGTGTACTGTCTGTGTACTGTGTGTGGAAGACCCAGCTGTTCGTAGAGTGTGTCAGGGATTTACGTTTTGGAACGTATCCAGACATGTGGGCTGTGTGTGTGTGTAAGCGTGTGCGTGAGTGCATGTAGGGGTGTGTGTAGGGGTGTGTGTTGTGTCCTACAGTCCTAGTGACCCCGAAACTAAAACCCAATACTCTTGACCTACTGAAGTTGTAACCTTGTCCTCCACTATAACTACAACGCACAACGTCTACTGGTCAGTTCTTGGAACACAATCAGTTTCAGTTTATTTTTATTTATAGTGCAACATCACCCCAAGGGGTCTCTGTGCACTTCACGACAATACACAGCAAAAAACAGCAATACAAAAAACACAATAGCACGGTAACACAACAGCGAAGAAATACAGTAAAGCATAATACAATGTGTCAATACACATGGCTGACATACAGTAAGTATATGCGCTCAGAAGGTCCATTAATATAACAGAGTTTTAAAACCACAGGGCAGAGCAAGGTGGATATAGTGATTTCAGTGAACTAGGGGGAACCATAATGCAGGGGGAAAAAATGTTTTAAAGTCTAGATTTAAAAACGTCTAGTGAGTTGGCATCATCTAACCGCATTCCAGAGACAGGTGGCACTATGTGTGAGCCTAGTACAACTCCTGCCACCAATGCCACCCTTTGAAACGTGTGAGGGCGTGCCGTGGTTCTTTGAAAAGCTAGACTCTGGTCTGCTGCAAATTGTCTCAGAGACGTGTGACTATTATGCCTCCTTAAAATCAAATAAATATCTGGGGCAGAGTTGGGCATCCAGCACTAAACTGTTTTGCTTATACTTTTTAGCCCACAATTTTGCAAACCATTTGTTCACCCAGTGTCAATTATCTAATGTAATCCTGGATGCTACACTTCCTCTGCGAACCTGGGGGGACAGCGGACTGACCTCATGCTTCCTTCTATGCATGAGGAGTCCAAGCGGCTTCTTTTCACCTGACAGGGGCTTATGGCAGGGGAAATAGCCAATAATGCACTTTTGCACAAAATAACACCTGGACCTCTTTGGTGGGGACGTCACGTAACAACTACAAATAAAGGTAAGAAAGCCTTCTAGCATGGAATTCTCCTTTAAGAGCCCATGTTCATATAAGGAGTAGGATGGATGGTACATACATCAGACATTCAGGCGTCAAGCAGCCTTTCAATGGGTGCTGAGGCTGTGAGGCTTCCATTCTTAAACACACTGCTGTTGTGACCTCAATGAAATGAATGAAAATCCCACTACAACGGCTGGCCTGCAACTGAGCTCTGTGCCAACCACAACACGCACACACACGCTCGCGCACGCGGCCGGTCCCAGATTCCAAACCACAAACAGCGACTATGGGGGGCGCAAAAAGAATGTCCCCCTCCTCCTTGTACCCATACCCTAAATACTGCAGACCCCCCCACCCCCACCCCACACCACAACCCATTCATTCATTCAGAGACTTAACTGGTGCTGAGGGAGTAGGATAAATGACACACACCCCACAGTTCA
Source organism: Protomyctophum bolini (assembly GCF_963924005.1). Lineage (NCBI taxonomy): Eukaryota > Metazoa > Chordata > Actinopteri > Myctophiformes > Myctophidae > Protomyctophum > Protomyctophum bolini. Next base: position 14,156,886 of record NC_137885.1, on the reverse strand, counting down.
TTCTATGAAACACAACATATGTTCTCAAAACATTTAGACTCATGACTGATTTCAGAAAAATCTACGTCTCTATATCAGTGGTTCTCAAAATAATTCACGTCAAGGACCCCTAAAATGATGTATTTGGCCGCCCATTTGAAAACGGGTTGTTCCTGAAGTAGACAAGAGGTCATCCAATCCTAGCTTTGTCTGAAGTGAGTGCTGAGTTTGAACTGTAATAAAGTGTGTACACGCGCGTGTGTGTGCATGTGTGTGTGCGTGCGTGCGTGTGAAGGAAAATAAAACCTGGATTTGGAGAGGTTAAACTAAAGCACAGAAAAGATGTTTGAAGGGGCTTTGTTGGAATGGAGGACATGCTTCCTTCACACATTCCTACATATTTAATGCGTTGGCCTGGCTGTAGTTCCCAATGTGTTTGTGCATAAACATCCGCATGTGTTCGTGAGTGGCATGTATGGCTGTTTCTTCATAGCGTGCATGTGTGTGCGTGCGTGTGTAGTGTATGCATGATTGTATACTGTATAATGTGACAGTTAATGTTAAGATCACAGTTGAGAAAAGCTCAGCCATTGATTGTCTGCTTTGAGCTTACATGCATCCTAGTGTGTTCAGAGCTATACACCAGTAAGACGCCTGAGGGCGAGAAGCGACCTCGCCCTAAAGTAAGTGTGTGTGTGTAGAGCTATGTATATTATATATTATATTATATGACAATTCTGGCCTGGGTCTGAAGATGAGTGGTTTCTTGCCACATCATCTCTCTCACCGTAATGTAATATGAAATATGTTCAAATAATATTAGGCCTTCACTAAGTCCCTCCCCAACCCGTCCAAAAGGCACATTAGCCTTGGCTATAAACCCTATGTACAACGCAACGGTTTCATATTTTTATAACTTGATGCATTGTTTTTTTGTATTGGCAAAATAAACGTGTAAATAAATGTGCACTTTACTTACATCATGATCTGGTTGGTTCATATACAGTTAGCAACTAACATTGACTGACCCGCTTCCATGTTTTTCCTCCCGGAATGTTCCCCATGCAGTGAGGGGTGGGAGGGGCTGGGAAGGAGCGGGCAGGCAGGCGCAGTCAGCACACACAGAGGTCAAGGCAGGTGCAGTCAGCGCACACAGAGGTCAAGGCAGGTGCAGTCAGCGCACACAGAGGTCAAGGCAGGTGCAGTCAGCGCACACAGAGGTCAAGGCAGATGGCTGCACGCGCAGTCAGCGCACACAGAGGTCAAGGCAGATGGCTGCAGGCGCAGTCAGCGCACACAGAGGTCAAGGCAGATGGCTGCAGGCGCAGTCAGCGCACACAGAGGTCAAGGCAGATGGCTGCAGAAGCACAACAGACGTGTGCTTTAACAACAACAAATGTTACTTCTGTGAAAACAGAAGCACAACACAAGGATAAAGAACACATTCAATGTCCAGTTTGCTAATTGACAACAACAACTACTACTACTTTGAATTTCTCTAACTATATCAAACTTTCACGACAAGTACAATGTAATTGTAACATGTAATTGATGAAAAGGCTACTACGGCAGATTCGGTTCAAGGAAGTTATTGTAGGCTATGTGGGGATTATCTGACACGATCTGAAACATGTCTCCGAGTCTTGCCTTGCCCCCCACCCCCAGCCCCTCACTGGGGAAAAGTGTGTTTAGTGTGTTCAGAAAGCGAGAAATTCTACAACACACACTGTACCAGCTACTGTGTAGGCCTAATCAATAGTTTAGTTCACATTAGGTGGCTTTCTGGGGTGCATGCTTAGTTTAGACTAGTCATTGGTTAGACATGGGTTAAGGTTAGGTTTAGGTGTGCTGCCCCGTGGGAAGTTAGGGTGAGGGTTTGAGATAGGTTGTAGTTGTAGGACTAATGACTGGTCTAACCAATGACTACCGGTAGTCTAAACAAAAAACTGTCTAAACTAAGTACTGCAGTGCACCCTCCTTTCTATCAAAAACATTTCACGTTTTCCTCTCATTAAAGGTAGAGTAAGTGATTTCACTCAAAAAAACGTAGGTTTCGTTTTTGGGTGTGGGACCTAAGCCTTCGTCCAATCAGGATAGAGTCAAAAACGAAACCTAAGGTTTTTTGACCCCCAGGGGTTAACTGGGGACAGGGAGGAACTCCCTATATGGTCAGCACACTCTATACTAGAGAGGATTATCACAACAAAACAAAAAAATAAGTGATATTTGAATTAAGTGAAATCACTTACTCGACCTTTAATCACACACACACACACACACACACACACACACACAGTCCAAAAGGTGCATTAGCATGCAGCCGGCTGCTCAGAGATCAAAGGCACAGGTGGCAGCAGGGACCCCTCTGATGTTCACACACACCACACAACTCTGAACACTCGTGCAGGGACAGACCCACATACTGTACAGTACAGCACTGTCCATGGGTTGGCTGCGGACCCCCATTTGAAAAGATTTGCCAGTATTTTGTCAACAGTTTTCCAAAATGGCAGATCTACAAGCTCAGTCAGTCACACTCAGTCACTTCTGCTTCACTATTTTATTTCCAAAAGCCTAAAAAAAAACACCCACAGTGATTGCTTTTCCGAGGGCCCAGAATTTGGTGCTACTCCCCTGCCCCTTCGGGTCACTTTGTTGCACCTCTCCTTTTCATTAGCAGACAATGTAACTAATGACCGCCCTGAGGTCCGATCCTGCCTCTCTGTTCTCTTCTGCTTCAGACACACATCAGGTCCAGTCAGGTCACAGAGACATTTGAGGCATTGAGGTCGACAACTGTGAAGGGGATAAAAATGGTAAATGGTAGCATTTATATAGTGCCTTCATCCAAGGCGCTTTACATAGATTTCACCCATTCACACACATCATTCATACACTGATGGCGGCGGAAACCATGCAAGGCACCAACCAGCACATCAGGAGCAATTAGGGGTTCAGAGTCTATCCAGTTACTATCCAGCCACTCTACCCCGGACCCACCGCCGCCCCGGATAGCGCGTCGAGGCGGCGCATCGGTAGCTGTCCCGGATAGCGCGCCGTCGACCACATAATTGCAAACGTCTCCAGGTCTGAGTGGAGTGGAGACCCCTCCCTGTGCTGTGCCTCTGCTGTCCTACAGTACAGTATCTATTTGAAGGAAAACTTCCCCCAAAAACAGCCACAAAGTAAGCTCACAGTCAGCAGAGATGAAGGCAATGTCGGAACTATAATGCTTAGACCAGTGGTTTTCAACCCTTTTCATATCGAGGCCCATTATGTATTAGCCTTGTGAGCCACGTGGACCACCACTTGATGACATTTAGCCTCTCAGACCCAAAACGTAGAATATTTTGTTATCGTTCATGGATAAGATTTTGCCCGCAATTTTATTGATGTGGTACCACATTAGGAGACAACGATCAAGATAACAACTATTCTACATTCTGTGTGGTCTTTAACAATAACTTGACTCTTGAGAGAGTAAAATGAAACTAAATGGACCCTCCATGGGTCCATTTGGTTTCAATTTACGCTCTCAAGAGTTACCAACTCTCCATAATTTAGCTGGGGACCACCTGGAACCCCCACAAGGACCACTGGTGGTCCCCGGACCACTGGTTGAAAACCACTGGCTTAGACAACAATGTGATGTGTGACAAATGTAACCAAATCGAGCCGTATGGGTACCTTATGAAACTCTATATTCCCCCATTTAAACGAAGGACGATTCTACAAATGCCTTCTAAATCCATGTTTCTAAGTCAGTCGTTGACATTTTCATGTCAAGGATCCCCACAAATATAATTATGTAATTGGCCGCCGTCTGAAAATATGTTGTTCCAGGGACCCTCCCAGAAGCAAAGATTTGAGTTAAAACATTCGCACTGAAAGAATATATTCAAAGATTTGCACCACATTTTCAGGATAAAAAAGAAATAGCAGACCTACAAGCTCGTAGCGTGGCACTCGGTGCCGCACTATGAGCTTGTAGATCTGCTATTTTTCAATAGCTAAAGTATAACATAATGCTTTAAAACACCAAAAGGGGTTAAACAATATAAGGATACATTCTCAGGGCAGATTAAAATGTTTCATCCAATCAGAAGAGAGAACTCAATCATTCATCATTTATCTTTCATCACATCCAATCTCCCTTGATTATCCAGTATCCTGCATGACTTCTCTCCCCTAATTGGATAAAGTTGGTATCCGACCGGAAAATTTTCTGTTTACCAAAGAGATGGAGAGAGACAGTGTTATTGAACAAGCATGCTCTAGCAATTAGTTGTTTAACTACCTATTATGTAAAAAAAGTGTGAAGTGAGGGGCGCTAATATATTAAAGTCTAACTAATGTTGATTAACTAGGTCAGGGGTTCAACGTTTTTGGCTGTCGGGACCCCGGAAATACTTTGGCCATGTCTTGCGACCCCTCATGCACCAGCATTCTAGCTGATCTTGAGGCCTAAAAAAACCAAAAAATCATTTTTATACATTCAGCTCAACTGTTTTTGTTGGTATGTGACAAATTTTTGATTTCAGATTTTTATGGAAGGGACAGCCCTTGAGATGCAGCGTCTCATTTTCAAGGGGGACCCATAAAAACATGAACAAGATAGAGATAGAAAGTTAGAAACATACATAAAGGCACTGGGAGACAACTTGCTGAGCTGGTATGAAATGCCTAGTGGCATGTAACTGAGCAGCTGTGTGTGTGTGTGTGTACCCAGGATTGTAAAGCCAGTCTACAGCTGCGCACGGGTGTCTGTGTGATAGTGTGTGCACGCATGGAAGGAAATCCAAGCTCTATCTATTATCTGGAATTATAGACAGGGTTTTACCAGGACCCCATCTGTCACTGCAGCAGGATAACACACACACACACACACACACACAGTCACACACACACACAGAGAGAGAGAACTGGGTCACACGGGAAACACCGCCGTGGAATTTGTGTGTACAACCTTGTGTTAGTTATCTGTTATTTATATTACGCACACACGTGTACGTGTGTGTGTGTGTGTGTGTGTGTGTGTGTGTGTGTGTGAGTGTGAGTGTGTGTGTGAGTGTGTGTGTGTGCTCACGTGGACGGTGGACCTTCTGTTGTGTCCCATCCCCAAAAATCACAGCTTGGATTAGAGCAGATCAAGAAGAATATTCAATTACAGTATTACAGACGACAGTATATGAATTGTCTAGCCTAGCCTAGCTTTGTGCTGGACAAAACACAAACACAAACATACATAATAATTATTATATATATCTGCCCAGTTGTTCCTCACCCGTTAAAGCAATGTTCGCAAAAACACAAACGAATAGAGGAAGTACAGTGTGATTAACATATGACTCCATAGTTCCAGTGAGAAAGGCGTTCAGAACTACTGCTTTACAACAATGGCTCCCAAAATGGGCACAGAGACGGGGTTGGTGAAAAGGGCTTTTCTGTGTGGAGTTTGCATGTTCTCCCCGTGTCCTTTAGGGTAGGTACCCTCACAAAAAACATGCAGTAATCCTGGTCTCTAAAATACCTCCCCCTGGCCAGCCGGGGCGCCTGATGAAGGGGAAAGGAACTGGTTGGAATAACGTGTTCCTTCCACGCGCTACACCCGGCCGGGGAAACTCTCCCCTGTCAGGTGAAAAGAAGCAGCTTGGACTCCTCATGCATAGAAGGAAGCATGAGGTCAGTCCGCTGCCTAGAGTCCAAGCTCCCTGACCAGAGCCCATGGTGGGCATATAGCAGCAACCCCCTAAGTATATACAAGCCTGCTGCCTCCATTAAATGCTAGTAATATTTTAGTGTTAATGTTTCTTCTCTCTTTAAAACAAAAATCACACCCGTGTGAAGTGAGGGGCGCTCTTATCATACATCATCTCATTCCGGCCAATCACAATTTACGTAATGTTTGTGTCTGTGCACAAACACTCAAAGCTGGCCATTCATTATCAATGGCATTCAATGTTTCATTTGTGTTGGGACAAACAGTCAAAACTGGCCATGCATTATCAATGGCATTCAATGTCCGTGTTTACACACACCCTTAAAGATGGATATATAGGAGGGGCTAGCACCCCTCAAAAAGATCCATGTGTCAGTGTCACCTGTTCATCCGACAAGCTAAATAAGGAAGTCATGATGTGAGTAGGAATAGAGAAGTGTGTCTCCAACTTCCTACAGTGTCTCGTCCACCGATGGAGGTTTACTGGCAAGGAAGGACAAGGAACACATCATGAGGTGAGGCTGCACCCAGAGGACATTCCACAAAACCTATTTCTACCATGGTCACACACACACACACACACACACACACACACACACACACACACACACACACACACACATTGAATCAGTGAAATAAGGAACCCTCAATCATTGTAGTTAAGCGACTGTAAGCATCGGCATTCATTATGGGTGTCAGAGTCATACAGTGAAATTATTTATGCCAGAGGTACAGTACCATGGTTCAAGTCCCCCCGCCCGCCTGCCATGTGTCCATGAGCAAGCAAGGTTATCATCATCATCATTCTGTGCTCTGGCCTGCATCACAAGGAATGAATAGAACATTTCCTCAATGAAGATCGATATTAGTATCACAACAAACTCTAAGAACAATCCAGCGGTTTCTTCGAGATGTATTGCGGAGTCCAGATTCTTGGGTTTGGCGCAGAGATTCATGTGTAATTTGTGGGACAATGGGAGTCTCTCTTTACTGACCCTCTCATTGGCAGGCAACGTGGCTCGACTGAAGTGGCATCATCCTCGACAACACAACACTGTGCCACTGTCTGCAGTGGGATAACAAACAAACAACACTCACTGGTACTTTTGATGACCCACCAATGTGGACTGCAATCACTGCATTCATTCCATATAAAGCCCCAACCTTAACCCGGTCGCATAAACTATAACCCCAATGTCTAAACCTTACAGTACCATAGGCGCCGTCCATAAGCGCATTAGCGCCGTCCATGGCAGCTGTGTAACTGCACTGCATTCTGTAACTGTACTACCGAAACAAATTCCTAACATGTTTACATGTATGGCAAATAAAGCCTTCTGATTCCACCATACTGCAACCCCGGGAGCATACCTATGTTCCCCACCCCGCAAAAAAAGGTTCTTTGTTCTTACATTAAACCTAAACCTAAACCTAACCTAGTAATTTTAGCAATTCTAGTAAGACTAAAAGTATTTTAGCAACTTAATCTCAGTCTTTGAACACACCATTGAACTTTAGGCCTGCCTAGGCTACTTAAACTATCTAGTCTTAGCCAACAAAAAATTTAACACTGGCATAAAATAAACTAAAACATAATTGCTCAGACTCTTCTTCAACAAAGATGGCAAAAGCAAACATTCTTTGTATATAGTACACAAACAAGTAAGACGCGCAAACAAACGCGTGAAGCGAACGCAGCTCGTGTGTGTGCATGTCTGTCTGTCTGTCTGTGTGTCTGTCCCGCTGTTACTGTATATGTGGACCAAATCACTCAGCTCCATATATGGAGCTGAGTGATTTGTGAATCACTCAGCTCCATATATGGGCACAAAGGGGACACACACAGACAGACACACAGACAGACATGATCTGCTAGGTCTCATAGTAAGTGCTCAGTGCGTTCGCAAAACACTGAAGTCCTTAAACCAGAAACCTAACGCTAACCCTAAGGGAAGTGGGGAACATAGAACCTGGGGAACATATGGATGACCACAACCCCTTATAGTAGGACCAGTGTGCCTACAGTACATGGACGGAGTTGAACTTGTCCTCACGAGGACAAACAATGTTTGACCAAGGGTATATACCATGGGTATATTTTAACATTTTAAATGGTGTATCTCAAATTGTACAGCTAAAATCGAACTGTTCAACTAATCGACTTCAAGCTTGCCAATTATATTCCTGAGCAGCCATAGGGGCATTCGTTTCTGACAGGCATCGTAGCACTAGTATCTACGCTACAGGACTCTCTCAAAGTCTGTCTCTATCGGCGTTGCCAATTTGTTGAAACATTTAAGCTATAGGTAAAGTGTGATATCTGTGGCATCATCATAGTACTGATGTCAGACTGGCCTTCAGGTACTGACGTCGTAGTTAAATTAAAGTTTAACCAACTTTTAGTTGGCCAGGAAGGATCCCCATAGGGGGTCTGTTCCTTTTTACCTCTTCCCCCGAAAAAAAAAAGCTGATCTACAAGCCATATGTTCACTCTGGAATTGGGACGCAAGGGTTCATGTGGTTAAAGGAAAAAAAACAAAAAAACAAACAAAAAAAGCAGGCATTGAGAATTAAGAAGCTGCCAGACTGTCTCGGAATGGGACAGAGTTTAATCTTGCTGTACTTGTGTCTCTGTCCTTTGGCACTCGTGGTTGCATGCTGCACGCCAGGGACGTGCAGAGAGTGTTACAGATGCAGGGGCTAAGATCCCGTAAGAGGGCACTTTTGGACAAAAATAGTAATAGCAAACTTACAAGCTCTCAACGCGTCGCACTGCGACGCGTTGTGAGCTGTTGTGAGCTTGTAGATCAGCTATTTTCGGAGGCACAACCCAGCACTCTTTATCTACTGGAGATGCAGGTGTACGACATGGATTTAGAAACGAATTAGTTTCAACGCAAAATGCTGCGTTCAAGTTCAGGAGACCTTCCTGGAAAGGAGGGCATTTGCATTTCTTTCACCATCAGTAAATGCTGCATTCGTGGTCTGGAAAGGGCAGTTGTTTTACAGACGGGTAATGGGCGTGCCAGGCATGTGTGCACGTGCCTGGTGCACACGGAAACCGGCACGTCATAGAGTCAAAATGAAAAATCTTATACAACAAAAACAAAATATTCTTTAATAATAATAATAAACTTTATTTGTATAGCACCTTTCATACATAAATGTAGCGCAAAGTGCTTCACAGGGCAAAAATAGAATACAATAAAATTTAGTTTTGGTAAATCTCATCAAATACTGAATAAATAATGGACCTTGATATGAAAAGGGTTGAAAACCACTGCTGTATTCAATAAATTGGTCCCTGACCTCATCATGGTTGGACACAAATGTTAGTCAGTGTGGAACCAGACAGACAGACACAGAATTGTGGGTCTGAACACAGTTCTCTATTCCCTCCCACTCTCCCTCCTTCCATTAAAACACCATAAGAAGGAAAGACTCCAAAGCATGACACTAAGAATAAACCCGAGGTTTATTTTCCCCCTGTTTTCTTCCCTTTATGTTTTTTTTAACTGCCTCCGGCCATGGTTACCAGCTATTATGCTACAGCAGAAAAGGAACAGAGGCACAGAGAGAAGAGACATTTACAGAAAGTAATCCCTCGGGGCTGTGTTCTCACTTGTTGAGGAAGAAAAGGCATCTCTTACGAAACCGAAAGGTTCTTTTTTTTAAGTGGATTGGAAATGCAGTCTGACCTGAACTGAGAATTAAGCCATGTGCATGCATCCATGCATGCATGCATGCATGCATGCATGCATGCTTGCTAGCAATATTATTTTTATTTACATTTTTTTAATACAAGTTTTTCTGAAAAGTTGATTTAGAAGGCATTTTTTAGAATGGACCTCGGCCTTTAACTCAATCTTTAGCCCGTTTTACAGATCATAGTGCCGACATGCAGTATTGTCAATACTAAAATAGAGCATCTTTTACAGTTCATAGTGCTGATGTGCAGTATTGTCAATACTAAAATAGAGCATCTTTTACAGTTCATAGTGCCGATGTGCAGTATTGTCAATACTAAAATAGAGCATCTTTTCGAAATCACGATGTAGATTAAAAAAAGCCAGCTATTTTCACTATTTTTTTAGGTTCTTCTTGAGAATTATTAAACTTTTTTTTATTATTATTTTGCAACCATTTCGTAAATGTTTAAAAGAATGTAAATTTCAGGAAAGGTAGAAAAATAATATATATATATACACTGTATCATAAAAAACAGGTCCACAAACCACTGTCAGTCCTTGCAGTCTAAGCATGCTCACTTACTGGAAGACAAATAGGGCAGTCAAAAACAAAAAAACCCTAAAGCGAGGGAACGTGCCATGCACAATCAATAAAAAGTATATAGATTTTTTTTCTCATTTTTGGTCCAGCAGTTATAATTCATCCTGCATATGGTTCTCCGATGGTCCTGTACTCTCCGTTTCCTGCGTAGGCTCCGAATGATTAGAGGACTCGGTATTCTCTGCAGCAGTCTCTTCGGTGGTTGGGATACCACCACCTGCCTCCGTTTTATCCCCGTCTTTGGGCTCTCCTGCACGGGAGGAAGGACTGTCTCCATGGCCGTGGTGTTGCTGGCCTTGCTGGTCCTGTTGCAGCCGGTGCTGTTCTTGGTCCAGCCTCAGGAATATGGCCTTGCACAGGCTCTTCAGCTCGAACAGTTTCTCCCTCAACTCCTTGGTGGTGGCCGAGTAGCCCTCCTCTTCCATCCAGGCAGAGGCCTCGCTCAGCTTACCCGAGATCTGCTCATTCTCTTCCGATTCCGACACGACCAGCTGCTGATATTCGTACAGCTTGTCCTGCGTCTCAAAGATGAAAGCCTCGAGACTGTTCAGGATCTTCTCCCTTTCCTGTTTCTGCAAGTCTCTGTGCATCAACTCCTGCAGCTTCCTCTTGGATGAAATGAGTTCATCTGCGGTCAAGTCAGGGATGTCCCCGATGACGAGTTCCACGGCGATTTCTTCAGATATTACCTTGGTCTTTTTGGGGGTTTTGACCTTTTTCTCAACATCCTTCTTCTCTTCGGTCTTGTTTCCAGACTCCAGCGGCACCTCTTCCTCATCCTGTTGCTGAGTCACATTAGCAGCGGGTTCTGAGGATCCACCTCCAAACAAGCGGGAAATTTTGTTTCCCAGGTTTATAAATGTAGGTTTCACCTCATTCTCTTCAACAACTGTTTCAATGACAGACTCAACCCTGTCCAGCAGAAGCATGCCACTCTCATCCATGTTGAAGTGGGCCTTGATTACCTTGGATTCTGCATCCAAGTGCTCCTGAAAGCGGCTGCCCACCCCAGATAGCTTGACGGTGGTTAGGTTCGGAGAGCCAAACACGGCACGGTCCTCATTTCCCAAGAAGCCGAGGTCACCATAGTGGATGTTGAAGGCAAAGTCGTCACTGTAGTGGTTGAAGGTGACGACCTTCCGTTGGGGATATGGTGCCATCCTCTGGAACAGGATGTGTCTGTTGTGCTTCAGACTTGTGGTGCCGTCCTCCTCCTCCGTCTCTCGAGTATACTCCACCTGAATGGGGAAAATGGCAGCCTCTTGGACCAGGAAGGGTTTGACCTTAAAGGACTTGCTGAGGACAGCGGCCTGGTACACGGCGCCCATGGCTGCTGCCTCATCTGCATTGATGTTCTTAGAAAGTTCTTCTTTACCCACAGCTTTGAGCAGCACGTCCTGAACCTTGGGTACGCGAGTGGAGCCGCCGACTAAGATGACCTGATCGAGCTCATCCATGGTCATCTCTGCTGAGGCGAGGGCGTCCTGCACGGGCCGGGGCACCCTCTCAAAAAGGTCAGCACACAGGGTCTCGAATTCAGCCCTGCTCACCTTGGCTTTGAAGTCGACGTCGTCCATCAGACCTTCTACCTCGGCCACGTAGTCGACGTTGGCGCTGAGTACCATCTTGAGCCGCTGGGCCTCTTGGAGGAGCTTGGCCATGGCACGGGCGTTCTCTCTCACGTCCTTTTTGCTCTTTCCCTGGTCGTTGAAGGCTTTGGCCAGGTGGTCCCGCAGACGCAGGTCCATCTCGAGGCCCCCCAGCGTGCGGTCGAACCCCACGCCCCTGATCCGTATCTGAGGTCGAGTGCCCGAGTCTTTAGTGTCGACGGTCTGGTAGGTGACGACGGTGGCCGTGGTGCTTCCCGCGCCCATGTCGTAGAACATGATATTCATGGCCGTGCTGTTGATGTCCTTCCTCCTGAGGACCCCGTAGTTCAAGGCCACGGCCGTGTTGTCGTTGATGAGCTGAAGGACCTTCAAGCCCACCGTCTCGGCCGCTTGCAGAACCGCCCTGCGCTCCGCCTGGTTGAAATAGGCCGGAACGGTGACCACCGCATCTCTGATCGTCGTCTCCGCAAAGTCCTGAGCCAGCCCGCGAGAATAATTCAGGACCATGCCGAGGAGTTCCACAGGGGTGTATTGCAATTCTGCGTCTTTAAAGTAAACCGTGCCTCTGGTCTGGTCCTCCAGCAGCTGGTGCTCGGGGAACCGTTTCTGGTAGAGCGCCACCTGGAGGTTGTCGTGCTTCTTGCCCAGTAGGCTCTGAAGGTGCCTGTAGACAAACTTGGGGTTCTTCACCGACGCTGCCAATGCGCTGTCCCCGAAGAGACGCTCGTGTTCTTTAAGACACACGGCCGTCGGCGTTTTCCTCCTCGACTCCTTGTTGAGAGCAATTTCCATTGGCACACCAGGTTTTACAATTGCTATTTTCATCCACTCACTGCCCAAGTCAACAGACATGACCGATACTAACGCTGTAAGAGATGGCAACGCAACCAGAACGAGAAAGAACACAACGCACACCACCCTGGCACCCATGACGATCTTCTTACCATGCACTGGATTGCTGTAGCAGCGCTTTCTCAAGACTTAAAAGACTTACAGTATGACATCATCGTCAGTGCCACGCCATCAGGTCCATAATGAACCAACGTCATGTCCATATTTGGGCACAGCCTCCATTTTTGGGCGTGCAGTACCCGTTAGTACTTGGTGGCCAGCCTGTGATGATGTCAGCCATCTATGACACCAGTCATATCCATATTTGGGCATATCGAGAGACAGACCGAGAGTTACAATCCCCTATCTGGATGTGTCAAATCATAAGCCATCAGCTGGGTGAAGATGGAAACTGTATTTCCCCCCCTGGACTAATACGGTAATCAAATTAAATCTACTATGAAACATTACCATTCGAAAACAAGGCAAGACAAACCATGAAAGCATAATAAACATCCAAGGCAAGGTTCCCTTCCCAGCAGTGTTGTTTTCGTCGACTAAAACTAAGACGAAAAGTGTTAGTCAACTACCCTTTTCCACTGACGAAAACTACATGGAAACTAAATGAAAACTAAGCTACGACGACTAAAACTAAGACTAAATATATTGACAATTCTATCGACAAATAAAACTAGACTAAAATGTGCAAGCGATCCAGTATAAGTCAATTTACACTTGGTTGCATGCTGAAAATAGCTGACTACAAGCTCACAACGCGTCGCGCTTGTGAGCTTGTAGATCGGCTATTTTCAGCAAGTGTAAAATCAGCCATTACGACAGCATCAAGGCCCGAAAAAATATATTTTTGTCGACTAAATCAACTGTAGATTTAGTCGGCTAAAATCTCATGACATTTAGTCAACTAAAACTAGACTAACTCTAAAACATTCCAGGTGACTAAAATGTGACTGAAAACCAACTGAAAACTATTCAAGAGACTACGACTAAAACTAAAATTTGCTGCCAAAAACCACACTGGTTCACAGAAGGCCACCTCTCACCAACCTTAACTTGATCAGAACGCGGACACTTTCTGGCACAAATTGAGTTTGCCAAAAGTGTACGAAGTTACAGTCACTGCTACTGCACGGAAAGCACCCATGTTTCTCAGGGAGGACACAACAATGTGTTATTTTCCCGGTGGCGCCGTTGCATTTCGGTTTGGCCGCAGGGTTTGTCTTAATTTCATACGGTCAATATGAAACCACACTGATTGTTGTGAAAATCTCTGTGTCTCCAGGCTGTGTAACATTAAGCACCAGATATCTTAAACCATAGTTGTCTCGACAAAACCTACATTGTTTCTCAGTGCTTTTGTTAAGGCAGGTATAGGATAGAAACGGAGACAATATCTGTTGTCTGTTGTTAGTATTATTTCCAACACTCGCAATCATGCACGCACACGCAGTACAAAACTTCCAGATTGCCTGGAGCTGACTAAATTCAAATCTTTGACTTGGCAAAAAAGTATAACTGGGAAAGGATGACACCTTGGCACTACATATCCTGTGTGTGTGTGTGTGTGTGTGTGTGTGTGTGTGTGTGTGTGTGTGTGTGTGTGTGTGTGAGTGTGAGTGTGAGTGTGAGTGTGTGTCTCTTCCGTAACCCCCTTATATTATCACCTGACCCCCATCTGATAGCTGAGCGAAACCTGAGAGTAACTTCCAAAACCAATACAAAACTTAACTAAAATTAAATAAAAATCCGTAACACACACAGTGTGCATACACACACTTTGCCAACAGCACATGACCGAGGGAGGGAAGTGAGTGAGTGTTTACATTTAAACTCCAAAGTGCAGCATTTAGTCCAACCGCTCATCACAGCGGGAAGAGCATAGTATGCCATGGGTACTCATTTTAAAGCATCTTGTTCTCTGTGGACACCGTCCTTCCGAGATATGGACGTTCAAAGAGAGGGACAGGGTTTCCAGGATGTGGTAAAAAACAACGCATTCTGTACATGCTGTTTAGGAGGAAGACAAATGTCACTGAACATCAGTACTGGCTGCTCTCATTAGAAACATCTCGTCCCATCGATTCAACATGGAAGATGAGAAGAGACTAAATTAGATTGATGGCCGCAAGTTATGATACTAAATTAGATTGATGCCCGCAAGTTATATGAAACTAAATTAGATTGATGCCCGCAAGTTATATGAAACTAAATTAGTTTGATGCCCACAAGTTTTATGAAACTAAATTAGTTTGATGCCCGCAAGTTTTATGAAACTAAATTAGATTGATGCCCGCAAGTCATATGAAACTAAATTAGATTGATGCCTACAAGTTATACATCTGAATGGTTGCCATGGGGAGGGGGGGGGATGGATAGTGGATAGATAGATAAGCAAGTCACAAGAAATCCAAAAACAAAAAGAATGAAGAATGAGATCAGCACTATCTCTCTTTCTGGCACAACAGCGCCCCTACTGGTACTAATAGTCATACTCGTGCTCATTAACACATACATAGGTGAACACATAGGCGGACACGGACATTGCTGTTCCTTGGAGTGGTTGCACCACTCAAAAATAGTAACAACAGTAAAATAAAAAGCTTAAGCGTCATTCATTTGAAATTATGAGAGTGTACTCTCTTTGAGAGTGCACAAATGGAACCAAATGAACCTGTACCATTTGGTTCCATTTGTGCACTCTCAAAGAGAGTAACACAGAGGATTTGACTGTGTGTGTGCAGACAGAATCCAGAGTATATGTCTATAGAGTTGTCCATGCTGTCCGCGGGGGATGAGTGGATTATTAGACCACACAGACAGAAGAACACAGCCTTGGACATTGGACCAGCTTTGGGTTTGTGGCTACAACTTACTTTACACACTGTGTTCTCACTTTACCGGCCAGGCGACCATTGATACCAGAGTTTCCACAGCCTGGTGTACCTATAGCAACAGATACTGGATATGCCCCTGGACCACACAAATTGCAAACAAGAGTACGCACACACACAAGCAATACATTTTTCTCACAACCAGTGAAGTGAATAGCCTACACAGTACACACACATGCATACAACTGGTCATCAGATCACTGCTCATCACACACACACACACACACACACACACACACACACACACAGTACCTGTGATCATCTTCAGTTGCAGCCATAGCCTGGTGATATCGTGGCAAAGCTGGGACACTCGATTCAGGGCCATGGTCTCCCCACTACATGTGTATGTGCCCTCAAACACACACACACACACACACACACACTCCTAAAACACACACACAGTGTCAGATAAAGTCCCGTAGCACTTGAGGCAGTCCATTCCTCCACAGCTGAGGACTTCAGCCGCTCAATGGGCTGTCAACCTCTCTCCCTCTTGCTGCACAGAGAAGTAAGCATGCACGCACGCGCGCACACACACACACACACACACACACCTCCCCCTTCACTCACTGGACTCAGACAGAGTCAGATACACAAGCAGTTGGGATGGAGGGAGGCGGAGACTCAGATGGCTCCACCCCAGCTGGTGTCGGATTTCCAAGCCCTGCTCACTTTTCACACAGGTGGGGACTCGGGAGGGAGGGAGAGAGAGAGAGCCAGACAGAGGGAGAGAGAGAAACAGAGAGGAGGGGGTTGAGAGAGAGAGAGAGAGAGCGAGAGAGAGAAACAGAGAGGAGGGGGTTGAGAGAGAGGCAGACAGACATGGAAAGAGAGAGTGACATTCATTCACTGAGCTTGTTGGGTCCTCATCTTTCCACATACAGTGAGAGGCGCTCTTATCATCGTACATCATCATGACGTGAAATAGACACTGTGCCTATTTGCTCAGACACTATGACGTCAAATTCTACATTCATTGTCAATGAGAATTGAATGTTTGTGTAAGACGAAAATCTACACTAATAGCTAAACCTCAATTAAAAATCCCACCCGTGTGAAGTGAGAGGCGCTAATATATTAAAGTCTAACTCATGTTGCTATGATTAGGTGATGTAATGGTGATCTAAAACAAACGGTGACAAAACAAACATTATCTAATATAACAATGCTTAAGTTGGTCACGTGCCAAAAGCGGTGGACGAAACTGGTCGACATTATGCTGTTGCCCCACAGGGGCAGAAACAAGGCCTTTTAACCAGGCTACTTACACACACTACAACTCGCTTACAATTCGCAAACCTGGCAACACTGCCCTGTGTTCATGCTGTTGTCAGAGGCCCGCCCCCGGCTCACACGTCACTACTCTTTCCGTCTCTCCGCTCGCAATCGGCAGCCATCTTGCTTTTTATTTATATGGGCGAGTGGCAATTTAATGCCGATAAATTAATTATAGGTCCAGCAAGCAAATCATGATGGTCTGTAGGTCACAATTACATTCCGATTTTAGGTGTTGTGTTTTGTATGACATTTTGGCCAGTAGTTTTATATCTATCTCAGCTTTTGCCTGATAGCACACATGCTAACAGTGCTGACCACAACGTTAGCAGCATTTGATGACAGGTTGCCATAGCAAGTTTAGCAACGTACAGTGTGCGCAGACCTAACGTGAGCTTCTGGGACAGAAACTTGCGTTTTCATGACAGCAGCAGCTGCTGCAACCTCTGATAGCTACTGTGCTAAAGATGCTAAAGCAACACACAAAAACAGCCACACGCAAACCAAAACAAACCAGGGACCAGGGTTGCCACATACCGTGGATGTGAGAGTGAAACAAGCAACCAGGTCTATAAAAATGTTAAGAGGCCAGTTCAAAGTAGGTAAATCAGAAATGGTCCGGAAATTAGTCTTAAAATAATCAATTATAGTGTTGACTGTCAAACTTTGTTGTCTAATGTTGTTTCAGAGCAGTGGAACTCAAACATTTCCATGTCAAGGACTACCAATAGATAAACAAGTCCAAAGTAGCTTATAATGGTCAGACTTGGCAACACTGTCTCTGGTTGAACGTTCTACTTTACAAGCTCACACATATGAAATATGTTTTTTTTAATCTTCAAACTGAGACATATTTTATGATAATACTGTTAGCACAGTCATCATACTCCAAGAGCATACAAATGGAACCAAATGGACCCTGATTTTCCCAGAGAGCAAATGGTATCAAATGGGGGTCTGTGGCCTAATGCATTTCAAACTGGGGGTTCTTGGTATTATATTCTCTGCATATCTTATCAACTTGGGGTGAATATTTCACCACAATACTTTACTGAATATTTCACAAGAATATAACACAAGAGTCAAATGTACGGTCAAATGTAATCACAATATAGGCTACAGATGTAAATATTTATGACACAGTAAAATGTTGAAAATTAGTGCTATCCCCCCCCCCACACACACACACACACACACACACACACACACACACACACACACACGACAGGCAAGGCTGTTGTTTGCATCGTTAGCAGGCAGCAGCTACCTTGGCACTGCTCTCTGTGACTGTAGTTGTTTCACCATGTTTGTGTATTTATGAGACATAAAAAACACTTTCTGTTATTATAATAATTCTGTCAACTCCCGCTATTTCCTTCTTCCCATATTGCGCTGCAATGTAACTAGGATTCGCCGGCCGAAGGCCGGCGAAATTCTAGTGACATACATTTTCCCTTCATTGTCTATGGCATTTTGAAAACAAACATTGAACTAGGCCCGGGCGGTTAGCTCAACCGTCTGGGCACCTGGGCTGCTGAGCCAGCCTGACGACGTGCCGCGGGTTTGACTCCCGATCCAGACAGCCTTTGCCGCCTATCTTCCTCCCCATCTCTCTCCCCATTTCCTGTCAGACTACTTTCATCCTATAAATAAAGGCAGAAAAAGCCAGAGAAAAATATCTTAAAAAACCTGTATAAATATGTGCCCATCATCATGACAACATTTGTCATCACATATATAAAAGAACATTTACGATATCTGGCCTTACAACACTGTTTGTCTCCCTATATTGCTCTAGGTGAAAGCGTTCGTTACAAGCATAGATTACATTTAGTCCATTACTCCATTTCCAATTCAAATGGTCTTAAATGGAACAATGCAAATCATCTCCACGGGAACGTGGCAGCGCGCATGTGACTTACAAACGAAAATGAGATGCACCTCGAATCGGCACAAATCAAGGCTCTAGAGTTTAGTAGAGTACTCCCTTTGGTTAATCACACCTCAGACTTGTGCATTATACATCACCGTGGAGTGTATGCCTAACTAATGTTGGAACTCGAAATTGTACGACCAGGTTAGTGAATGGCACGCACACACACACACACATACACACACACACACACACACACACACATTTCTAAAACTCACTATCACACTCTGTCAAGAACCAAATACCAAGAGCACCCCCTGGAGGCTGAAGCAATTAGTGCACCCAATGCACGAGTGTTGGAATCCCTGTCAGGGTTGGAATCCCTGTCTTTCTCCACTGTATGGCAGCCCGACACATCACAAATGTCAGAAAATAAAAAGGTGTCTTGCAGGTGGTGCATCATTGTCTATGCCAGGGGTTCTCAACGTTTTTGATTGGGGAAAATGCTTTGGCCATGTCTCGCGACACGCGCCCTGCCCCCTTCCCCACCCCTGCACGTGGGTGAAATCACCCCTCAACGGCTTCTGACAGACATACTAGGGGTTGGAACATGCATCCAGCAAGCCCAACCCAGTACGTAGTGACTTTGAGTGGCACAACACAAAGCCACAAACGGACCCGATTGTCCAGAACCGCCACAAAAGGCCTCTGCCCGGGCTCTGGACTGCAGGGTCCCAGCCCAGGCTCCATATATGGAGCTGGCCTGTTCTGACATCACAACACTCCATACATACACTCCATATTTGGGCATGCCTGAGCAGCCTGACACAGAACTATAATAAAAGGCACACAGAGAGATAGATACAGAAATCTCCATATATGGGCAAATGGACACAAATGGAACGGGTACTATAACACGGGTACAACGGGTATTGCATAGCCGGGTGGGGCATGGATCTCCAACTTCCATCATTACCGTCTCTGTGCTTCACAGCCGGGCACCAGTCTAGTACCAAATATAATTCGTTATTTGCATTGTTTTAACAAGATTGTAGGTATGATGTTTTGTGGGTTTGTTCCAAGAGAAAGTGATATGGCCTGATGTCAGCTGAGTATTACGTTTATTTATTCACCTCTGATAATCTGTCCATTATATGTTCTCTTAAACACTTTGTGAATGAAGCCTCATTTTGTAACGTCATCATTAATCGCAATGTATTTGTTCATTGAGGTTTGGGCCCTATAGACGGAAATGTGGCTTTTTACTCCGTTTCCTTCATTTTTAAACCAGTCGTGTAGCAGACTACATGCCATTATGTCATGTAGTCTGTTACAAAATACATTTGTATACGTTTCAAAATAACAGACATTATTTTGACTTTTGGCAGTTCACTGCAGTGGCATCTTCTAAAGGCCTATTCATAGTCTGGATTTTCGGTGGTAAGGTGAGCTGACCACCGGAGCTGAAATAACGTTGAGCGGTGGCGAGTAAAAACAGCTGCAGGGCGGGAGTGGTGGTTTTCTCTTCACCACGGCTCGTGACGTCATGTTGTAGTTCGGTGGTCACCCCACCACCGTAAATCCAGACTATGTATGAGCCTTAACTGCTCCTGGTGAGAAGGTTGGTGCCTTGCATGGTCTCCTATGCCACTGGTGTGTCAATTCATTCATAATTTTTCATAAATATACCTTCAGTTAGGCGAAGAAGCAGTGAGAGCACACGAGAGAGACTCGGAGTAGAGTCGCTGCTTCTTCGCGTGGAAAGGAGCCAGCTTAGGTGGCTCGGGCATCTGGTTAGGATGCCTCTCGGGCGTGTCTCCCTATAGATAGGTCCTCAAGGCACGTCCCACTGGGAGGAGACCCCGGGGCAGACCAAGGCGCAGCTGGGAAGAAACACATCGACTCACTGGCCTTGGAACGTCTTGCGATCCCCCAGGAGGAAGTCACTAATGTTGCTCTGCAGAGGGAAGTCTGGAACACTCTGGTGGTGCTGTTGCCCCCGCGACCCAACTGCGGATAAGCGGTTGAAGATGGATGGACGGATACCTTTAGATAATGGCATATCTTATGTTAAACCATGAGACTATAAATACTGCCTGCTTTGAAGTTAAGTGGGTTTATAATTGCATATTATTAGCAAGCAGCAATGTAACCCTGTGGTTCCAACAAAATGAAACACGGTTGTCTTTTTAAGAAGCAAAAGCATTAATTCTGCCTAGATGGACAGTTACAGTTTCACTTGAATCAGTCCCAAGTGTGTGTGTGTGTGTGTGTCTAGATGCCGACTCCAGGACAGGAAATGGCGAGGGGTTTATAATAGTTCATTTCCTCCCTGCATGGGTCACATGTGTCAGTAACCCCCGCCCTGTTCCGAGTCGAATTTGATTCCTTGCTCTTCCAAGTCGGCCACCCCCACTTTTTTTTGTCTCTCCCCTTCTCTCTCTCTCCCTCTTTCCTGTCTTTCTTCACTTGATACTATCAATAAAGGAAGAAAAGCCAAAAAAAATCTGCAAAAACAAAATACATGGTATTCTCAAGAGAACGTAATGCCACTCAAAGTAGGAATAACATAACCACTACAGTATAGAGAGACTCTTATTGAAAGAGTATCAAGCTATAAGTATCTAGGCATATGGATAGACGACCAACTATCCTTTAAAACCCACATCTCAGAACTCATCACAAAACTTAAAACCAAAGTTAGCATTTCTCTATATAAATAAAGCTTGCTTTGACTTAGAAAACTGCAGTTGATTCATAGCTCAATTTGATCTGTTATTGATTATGGCGATGTTATTTACATGCATTCTGCCTCACTTAAACCCACTGGATGCAAGCTACCGCTCTGCCCTCGGGTTTATAAGCGGAGATGGGTTTCTCACTCATCACTGTACTGTATACAGTAGGCTTTACGAGAAGGTTGGTTGGCCATCATTGGCTATGAAACAGCAGTGCACTGTTTTTATCTATAAAGCCTTACTCAAGAAATTGCCTAATTATCTTAGCAGCCTATTACACACTAAAGTTGGCCAGCATCACACCCGTTCTCAAGACCACCTTGTGTTAGAAATTCCTGATATGAATCCTGAACTGGGTAAGACTGCATGCCTTTCAATACTATGCCCCCCACATGTGGAACTGTCTACAATCAGATTTAAAACTGATTTCACTTGATCGATGTAAAAGTCTTGTAAGGAATAATCTGACATATAGCTGTACTTCCAATCTGAATTGTTTATTTGTTTTGTAATGTCATTGTAAAAGAGAGCTGGTTCTCAACTGCACTATTTATTCAACTGCACCTGGATAAATAAAGGTGAAAGAAAAGATACTACTGATGTTTAACATGTTTCTTCACAAACAATTTCCCCCACAAGCATCTCAGAATTGAAATACAAGTAAATGTCACAACCGACACGACGGTCAGCAAAGTAGCGAACACGTCAACAGAGTGGTAAGCAAACCAGGACAGTCTGTTGGAATGAGTCCTCAGATGAGGGGCTCCTTTATGTCTCATAACATGCTCTATCCAGAATACTGCCCGGTCCAGTGCTTTCATTGGCTGGTCCCTGTGCAGCCTCGAGAGCTTCTGCATGCTTTCCCTGTACGTGGGGTCATGCAGAACCGATTTCAATGCCTCCGCAAAAACCTCTCTGTCCAGCGTGCCGATGTCCACCATCGTCGCCGCTCCCTTTGCTCTCATTCTAGAGAGGTTGTCAAATTGATCAAAAACCAAGGGAAGTCCAACTATTGGAACTCCATGGTAAATGGCCTCTTGAACCCCGTTGGTTCCTCCATGTGAAACAAAGACTCTGGTTTTGGGGTGTGCCAACAGGTCCTTCTGTGGCAACCAGTTGACCAATAGGGTGTTGTTGCCCAAGGTGGCTGGCCTTTGTCCAGTGTGCCTCCAAATGACCTTCTGAGGCAGCTGGGCGAAAGCTGCAGCAATCTCTTCGGTTATGTCCACCGGTAGTTCTCCCAGTAAGGTGCCCAAGGACATCATAACAACTCCATGCTCGCCGGAGCTCTGCACAAATTCCTCTAGGTCCTTTGGGAGAGGGCTGGCGGACGACTTGCATTGAAATCCACCCATGTAGACCACATTTGGCATAGTAGGACGGGGAAATTCAAAGATAAAATCGTTCCTCATGAGATAGATGTCAGCATCCTGGAAAAATGCATCGTAATTTACGTCGGGGCCAAAATAATGTTCGACTACTGCTTTGTAATGAACTCCTGTGATTTGTGGCAGTATTACGTAGATTCCAACAACATACCTAATAAAATTCTTGACCCTTTGTCCAAAACTCATCTTGTCGGTCAACTCTGTCCCAGAGAATGGAATATATGACAGAGGCGAGGGGGCAATGACAAAATGAGCTTCACCTTGAACTGTCCACCTGACATTGTAAACAAGGGGAACTTGGAGTCTGCGAGCAAGCATTGCCCCCACACCAACAGCAGGGTCAGTCAGAACTAAGTCATAGTCGGCATCATGGAAAGACTGCATTAATTTCTCGTCTTCAAATATTTGAGCAGCCATTTCGGCCATGCTCTTGTGTAAGAGCGACAAGTGTGTGAGACTCTCCAGTCTCATATGTATTTGAGACCAAAAGCTCTGAATGCCTTGCCTTCGCGCTTGCAGCTCTCGAATTATTAGCTCTCCAAAGAAGTCCTCATCGAATCCTCCAGTGTGAGGAACAGTGACAGAGGTGTAGAAAGGGGACATTTCTTTGGTGTACCAACTATTGGATGCCCGGACCACGGTGATATCGTGGCCTTTTAAGTGCAACTCTTCAATGAGTACTTTCATGTTCACCCAGTGACTCCCGTCCAAAGGGACCACCAGGATTTTGTCCCCAGATACACAGGCCAGTGGGACCAACAGCAGTGCAAAGATGGCATTTGATGGATGACGCATCTTCAAATTCATTCCTCCTACAGTCCTAAAAATATACAAACAATATTTAAGATTTTTTTGCCATTGTCGATTTACATAATAGTTCATTGCAATAACATTATAGATGTGACAAATCAAAGTAGTTAAAATGTCAGAAGTGCTCCTGGATAAAATGGGATAAACCATGGACCAGGCCAAATTTCTGAAGTATATACTTGAGAAAGACCTATGCTGGTCGAAACGTTGTATGTCCTGCCTGCTGTGTTCGTGAATAAAAGTAACCTGGAGCATTACAAAGTGAGTTGCGAGCCCTTGCTTTTGGACTAATAAAGTATTCAATCACAATCAATGACACATTTCTGTACCTTCAATATAAAGAAAATGTTCCTGTACCAAAATCCATATACAATCCGCCACCGGAATATAGGCTACATTTGTTGCCAAAAGAAAGGTATATACTGTACTGTACAAGCCCTTAGCCTAAATGACCGGAAAACAAGCAGTTTCAAGTTCATGTAACATAATATCTGTGTGCTGGGTCCAAAGCTCAATTAGACGGCAATAAAACGAAACACAATTGTAGGGTCTTTAACCTCTCTCTCTCTCTCTCTCTCTCTCTCTCTCTCTCTCTATGTATGTAAATGACAGTTATGTGTCCGGCCAAAGGTTGAGGTGGGAGGACGACTAAAACCGGACTGTCCGGCGTGAAACCGGACGTCTGGCCACCCTACCCACAACTGACACCTTCAAATTGCATTATAAAAGGAGGAGCGCTAGCCGCTCCTATGCACAGCTGTGTGTGTGTTTGTGTGTATGAGCACGGAATGTGATGATTTGATGGGCTGATGTATGATGACAAGACACTTGTCAGGCGTGCGTGCTTGCGTGCGTGCGTGCGTGCGTTTCAGGGGATGTGAAGTAGACTGGGGACCAGACTAAAATGTGCCGGGACTCGTTTGTTTATTCTCCATTTTTGTCAGTGAAGAAGATCAAACGCTATTGGCTCCATCCGTTTCCAGGATCAAACGCTATTGGTCAGCGTGGGCAGGCATAAACAGGAAAAGGGTCAATAAAGATGTGAGCAACGTACAGAAGCATGCATGAAGGGAAGAACAGCACAACATATTGAGACAGAAATGATGACAGAACAAGAAACATGTAACGTGTCATGTTTCCTCATCTGTCTGTTGGACATGAGCACATGTACAGTACACATGCAAGGGAAGTACCACAGCTAAGCAACATCACAATGGACAATGAGCTCTACTGACTGTATTACATTTAAATTATCGTTATACAAAATAAAAACGTAACCCCTCTTGGTTTTCGCTCCCTTTATCTCCTCTCATTCAAGATTCTATGGTGAATAGAACAAAGAAACAAAGAAAGAAAACAAAGAAATTATGGAAGAATAGCAGCAATAGTAAGACAGGCTAAAAACGCTTAGGTTTTCGGAGCTCAAGTGCACCCAAAAAAACAGAACTTTTAACATTCAGTAGATTTTATGTGGTCTGGGGTTTTCTGGCTCAAAAAAGTGCTCTGATTTGCCTGTGGACTGTGAGGTAAGAGTCCACAAATCCCATATATGATAATAATAATTTATTTGCCAGCAGAGGTCATTATTGAGGGCATTTTGCCTGTTTTCGTTGCGTCTCAAAAGGCTTCGAAACACAGAAAACATCAGACCAGATCCACTGAATGTTCAAAGTTCAGGTTGTGTGGGTGTAATTGATGTCATAAAACCTAAAAGAAAAAAAGAAAAATAAATGAAAATGTATCTCACCTTTAAAGTTATAAACATCTATTTTCATATTAAGTTTCGGACTAGGAACATTCAATACCTCTGTCTGTCTCTCATATTATTTTGCCTTCTTGCTCTCATCTGGATTTCAGATGTTGTGCCAGACGGCCAATTATCAGACTTCTTCTGTCACGTACACCACAGCCTGGGTGGCACTGCAGGGAGGGGTGTGCGGGTGTGTGTGTGTGTGTCTTGTGTGTGCGTGCATGCATGCATGCGTGCGTGTAAAAGGGTAAGCGCTTTACAATATTCACTATCCATGCACTCATGCACACCAGTGTTGATTTTGACAGAAAATGTAGATTTTAGTTTAGTCTTTTGAATGGTTTTCATTTAGCTTTGGCTATATTTTCAGCATGCAAGTGTAAAATGATGTGACTTTTACTGGATCTCTTGTCCACTAGTCCCTCCCTAACAGGTTAGTCTAGTTTTTATTTGTTGACAAAATTGTCAATATATTTAGTCTTAGTCATTATAGCTTAGTTTTCATTTCGTTTTAAACATCGATGTCGACGAACATTTTCATCATAGTTTTCAACAAAATAAACACTGATGCAGAGCCACATTTACACACCGACAGCGAAGGAAACTCCAAGCTGCTTATCAGTTAAAGGCTGAGGGTTTTGCTCAACACTAAGGTGCGATTCATACTCCTATTTTAGAGCCGAATAAGTCGGTTCGGATCTGTAGAGCCATTTGAGGTACGTTGAGTCATTTGAGGTACGTTGAGAGAGAGAGAGAGAGAGAGAGAGAGAGAGAGAGAGAAGGAAGGAAGAAGGGAGGCTAACCCTAGGAGGAGAGATGGTGTATGTGTATAGAGTGTACAGGAACCCGGATAGAAGGAGTCCATGCAAGACGGAGCCAATCAGATAAGAGAGGATAGCTTGATGATGAGAAAAACGGTGCAGGATATCAAGCAACGTTAATGCATCCACCACAAGGCACACTTTAAATAACAAACAGTATAGCTAACAAAGAGTGCCAGAGAGAGAGAGAGAGAGAGAGAGAGAGAGAGAGAGAGAGAGAGAGAGAGTGAGATAGAGTGCGACAGACAGACAGACTCGGACAGAAGAGATGGTTAGAGAGAAACGGAAAGAGGGAACACAAAAAGGTCCCAAAAGAGGAAGTTGTGCCCTGCTGGGAGGAAGTGGGCACGAGCGAAGATGGGATAACATATTAGTAAAGGAGATAGCAGGGCCTCTCACAGGCCAACACTGTCTACAGCCGACAGCTGACGTCCACATGGAGGCGGTCAGACCCGCTCCGACCCCGGACCGTGAAATCACATGATGTCCTAATGCTCTCAAATGCATCACCAGTTTGTGGTAAATAGTGCAAGTCACTGTAAATTATGACTGACTCATACTTAAACAGCATGGGTTTTGATTAAGAGTGAGAAATGAAAGAGAAAAGATTTTCCGCAAATCAAGCATGAATGTCCAGGAATTTCCAAGAGCAATGAAATGCTTCCATCCCGAAATTACCAACAAATGAGAAAGTATGAGAGCCACAAGCAATGAAAAAATGCATCTGTTTGGGACTTTATGACAACGACAGAAATTCATTATAATTAAGAAGCACAAGGCTTTCTTGTGTGTTTTCCAAGCTTTGAAAACACAAGCACTTTACTTGGCTGCATTTTTAAGGTCTTCTATTTCCGATAGTAATCTTTAGAATATCCAACAGACAGACGGACAGTCCTGCGCAGTCCTTTAACCCATTTAGACCTGAGACCAGATTCTACAAAATGTCTTGTAAATCCTGACAGTTTTCTGAAATTCCAACATGTATGCTTCTATGTCAGTGATTCTCAACACGGAGCCCCAGAATTATCTGTATTTGGCCGCCGACCTCCATCTGAAAATATGTTGTTCCAGGGACTCCCCCAGAAGCAAAGATTAGAGTTTAAAAAAAAAACGTTGTGCCACATTCTCACAATTTAAAAAAAATAGCAAATCTACAAGCTCATAGCGCAGCACTTTCAATAGCTAAAGTATATGAGATAACACCAAAAGGGGTTCCCGACCGTCCTGAATGGATTAAATACACATACAGAAAATGACACAGTGGCTTCCAGAATAGCTCCCACTAAAAAGCCAACTTCATAGAGGTTCTAAATACAGATTATGTCTGCAGGGAAAAGAGCTACATTTAGCTATTCACTGTCAGGATGACAGGATGTACACGCTCGCTTATACACACTTTATTATTTTATTAGGCTCACATGCTCTCTCTCCCTCTCTCTGACACACGCACACAGACACACACGCACAGGCGCCAGCACGCGCACACACACACACACACACACACACACACACAATTGTGCCACCTTTGGTAAATAAGGATATGCTATATTACTTTGCCATTTGCTGCCACTGCATCCGTTTTCAGTTCCACATTGTCCACTGAACACCTGGGCAACAGGTGAAACAACATAGTGAGAGAAAAATCAGACCCGTCTGAAGTGAGTGGTGCTGTACTGTACTGTACTGTACTGTACTGTACTGTACTGTACTGTACTGTACTGTACTGTACTGTACTGTACTGTACTGTACAAGCCCTCCTCCCTGGCCTGTGAAAGCACAATTTTATAGACACACCAAAAGGGAGAAGGGAATGATGTGCTCTATGCTAGAGCAGTGTGCTATGGTCAAGTTTTGTCACTGTTTATTTTTAATATGGAGGGTCAGGAAAATTATTTGACAGTTTTGGGCAGAAAAACCTGCATAGATTATGATTAGATTATCAATCTTTTTATGGGAGAACATATTAACATCGGTTTTGGATTATGGGTTAAAAAAAACAACATTCCAGCCTCAGATTTGGATTATGGGAGAAAAGAGTCTCAGTTTTGGGGATTATATTAGAGAAATAAAATAACAGTTTTACAGAAATAATGTTTTAACTAGACTAAAAAAAGACCAAAGATTTGGTTATTCCTTTACTTAAGACGCTTGCGAACACGCAAACGCCGAAAACCAAGTGTAAAATGACTTCTACTGGATCTCTTGTCCACTAGTCCCTTTCAAACATTTTAGTCTAGTTTTTATTTGTTGACGAAATTGTCAATATATTCAGTCTTAGTCGTCATAACTTAGTTTTCTTTTAGTTTACATTTACTTTCCGTCAGTGAAAAAAGGTAGTCGACGAACACACACACACACACACACACACACACACACACACACACACACACACACACACAACTCACTGTGCAGCTGTTCACAGCATTGTGTGTAGCCATAGTAACTGGCCATCTCTTCTGCCGAGATGCTAATGAATCCCTCTCCTCCACACTGCTTCATCACAGTCCTCTCCTCTGCTTCATCCCTCGCTCTACTCCTCTCCTCCGCTGCTCTCGTCTTCATCTCCACAGGTACTATGAATAGAAGATTCCCTCCCATGACTGTCTCTGCCTTTCTTTCTCTCACCCCTCCATTCTTACCCTCCTCTCACTCTCTCCCCATATCTCCCTCTAGTCTAACACCTGTCACAGTTTGTGGATTGATTGCGCACCACTCCTTGTTCCTGGTCGCTCGTTCGCTCCCTCAGACACACACAGAGAGAGAGAGAGAGAGAGAGAGAGAGAGAGTGTGTGCGCAAGTGTGTACACACATTTTATCAGCTAGTATGCTGTTCATGTTGTATTTACACACAAAGTGTGTATATACGGTAAGTATAGACAGTATCCAAAACGTATACCCAATGCCACCTAACACTCTCTGACAAACACACACATACGCACGCTATTACATGTGTGTGGGGGGAAAAAACAACCCGCCCCAACACACCACCCCAACACACCCCTGCCAAAAAGGTCGGCATTTCTCTACTCAACCCGTGGCTTGACCCAAGGGTTACAGTTCAACTTGTGTATATTATTTGACCCGCCCCAACCCACCCCGACCAAAGAGTTAACATTTCTTGACCCAACCTGGGTAACAGGTCGACCCACGCATCTCTCTCTCTCACACACACAAACACACACACACACACACACACACACCCTCACCTTTTCTGTTGACCTTGTTCGCCTTACGGTACCGTTTCATTTTCGCCGCTCCACACCAACAACACGGACGTGCAGACATGGCAAGCGGAGTATTTACACCTGCTGGTCTAATCTAATCATTCTATCTACCATGATGGTGACCGTCTATTTCTAACCCTCTCCTTCTGTCCCCCCCAACCATTCAGTTAAGCAAATTAGACTCTTGTTGGTGAGTCGATTTGCAGCGATGCTCCAACATTCTTGGTTTGCACAGCAACAATAAGGCTAGACTAGTGAAGACTAGTTCCCATGACAGCCAAAAAAGTGTGCCGTCAGTACCTCAAAATATCTAGAATGAATTAAACATCCATATTCTTCTAGGCAACAGCTTCACGTCTGAAAACGATGGCAGACTATAATATATGATCTGAAGGAGTAGGTCTCTCAGAAGGCTGGGCACAGGTGCAGGTTATCCATTAGCTATTGTCAGTACAGGTATATGGAGAAATCAATGACCCAAGGTCAAGTTGGTCAACTATCAATGATTAAAAGAACAAAACAAAAAAAAGTATCAGCACAGTCGACAAAATACACACACTGGGGACGTCTGCACAGAAACTCACTGCTCTGCTGCAGACAGACTGCAGTTGGGGACGTCTGCACAGAAACTCACTGCTCTGCTACAGACAGACTGCAGCTGGGGACGTATGCTCTGCTGCAGACAGACTGCAGCTTGGGACGTCTGCTCTGCTGCAGACAGACTGCAGCTGGGGACGTCTGCTCTGCTGCAGACAGACTGCAGCTGGGGATGTCTGCTCTGCTGCAGACAGACTTTTTCATGTCAAGGACCCCCAAATTGACATTAATTAGCCCAGCGGAACCCCATTTGAAAAGATATGCCGGGGACCCCCAAAAGAGAAGATTTTTACAGCTCTAGCAGTGATTCTCAACCCGTTTAATTTCAAGGACCCCCAGTTACGGACTGTTCTGAAGTCTAGGGCCAAAGCATTTCCGGGGGTCCCCTGCAAGACATTGGTCAACACAGTATAATAGACCTGATGCCTTATGGCGTCATGACCAGCAACAATCATGCCAATATTTGATTATGGAGATATTTTGTATATGCATGCTACCGACTGGATGCAATCCATCACAGTGCACCTCGCTTTATCACAGGAGCAAGTTACAGAACCCATCACTGCACGCTATAACATCAGCAGAATGGTCTTCACCGACACTTAGAAGGACAACATGCTTGACAAACTACCCCTGTATTTGACAAAGCTGCTAGAACCCAATACCTCAAGGCGTATGCAGCTGCTTTTTTGTAATACCGGTATGTGGTTTTAAGACTCTGATTCTGTTTCCTGGTGTATGTGTGTTTTTTTGTATTAATCTTGTTGTACCGTGTGTTTGTCATGTATGTAAAATCATTGCTGTAAACAGGGCGCAA
Source organism: Protomyctophum bolini (assembly GCF_963924005.1). Taxonomy (NCBI): domain Eukaryota; kingdom Metazoa; phylum Chordata; class Actinopteri; order Myctophiformes; family Myctophidae; genus Protomyctophum; species Protomyctophum bolini. The sequence continues at coordinate 14,126,255 of NC_137885.1, read as the reverse complement.
TTGAAAAAGAGACCTTGGTCTAAATTGGATTGCCCTGAAATAAAGGTTTCAATTCATAATGACTAACTAAAATATAGTGTGTGTGTGTGTGTGTGTGGGGGGGGCGGGGGGGGGGTGGTAACAATAAATAACGTGTGTGTGTGTGTGGGGGGGGGGGGGGGGGTAACAATGTGTCTGTAGGAAATCCTGTCATGTCTCACTCCTTTAACAGATGTTATGAATTTATGATGTAATAAACCACCAGATGAACGTCGTTACATTCTCATCAGAATAGCTCGTCTACAACACATTGCATCATCATTACAGGTGACTGCAACAACTGGTCATGCCTATAAACGACATGCCCAAAATAGTGGCGCATGCAGGGCTTACAGTGGATAAATATGACCGTTTTAAACAATAGGCACACACGCACACACATTTCCGTAAACAAAACTAATTAACCAAATGTCATGGCAAAGTTGTCCTTCCATCACAGCACACACACACACACACACACACACACACACAGCTAACCTGTCGGCAGGTCCCACACATGGCTCCTGTGTTCTTGTCCCCGGGTCAACAGACTGATGGATACGGACAGACTGTGGAACAGCTCAGTCAGTGCATCCTGACTTTCTCCAATTAACTCCAGAAGTGACATCTTCCTACGTCTCAACATACAGCCTATACGTCTTTAAGCGCTTCCATCGCGAGTGAAAACTAAAAGTGTCTTAAACTAGATACTTTTGCATGTGTGCACGTCGTACGGTATACACACAGTGTGTGTTGCGTGTGTGCAGTGCACGTGTCAGCAAGACTAATCTAATGTGGCGCACTCCAGCCAAGATAGTCTGTGACTGTGCCTAATTGTCCTCCTCACATAGCCTGTGTGTGCCTGTGCGTGTGCGTGTGCGTGTGCGAGAGAGAGAGAGAGAGAGATCATTTATCTGGCTTCAAATCCGCTGTGTGAGAGAGGAAGTAATGGGCGTGGTTACAATATAAATCCCCTTCAGCTAATTATATGATCACACTGTGTGTGTGTGTGTGTGTGTGTGTGTGTGTAGCCAGCAAAAGTGTTTTGTTATCCCCTAAGCTCTCCACCCAATTAATACCTACAATCCTGCAGCGCACACACACACACACACACACACACACACACGGCTTGTATTGAAAACGTAATAATGAGCGACATATGAATGAAGCATGGAGGGTTTGCCAATTCTAGCGATAGGTTGTATTTATGAATGGACACTAGCAGGCAGAGATTTCAGATGTGTTTGTGCCTCCCGGAAGTTGGTCTCTTCCAAACTACAGCTGTAATTTTCACTGGCTTCACTGCTGGCAGAATTAACTAGAAGCTGGGCTGAATGGATGCGTAAACAATGTGGAACGTTTGTCTGACCAACGTCTGACTAATCACAGTTAGTCACAAGATCTCGGACGCATCAAACGCTGAACATTAGTTCTGATATACCGCCCACACAAACCTCTTTTTTTTATGGCGTCACAGCGTATAGTTCTGTACAGGCCCAGCAGTCTGTTCTGTTGGTAGTATGCATCAGGCTTTAGCCGTTCTTAATAAAAAAAAATAACTGAGTGGTGCAACTCCCCTCTCTCTCTCCCCCCCCCCCCCCCCCCCTCTCTCTCTCATTAGCAGCCAAAGTGCAGCATTATCTCTCTCTGTTTCTGGCACAACAGCGCCCCTACTGGTACTAATTGTCATACTGGTGCTCACAGTCACATAGGTGCATGGGTGGGTGGGTTAACGTCACATAGGCGGGTGAACACGGACATTGCTGTTCCTTGGAGTGGTTGCACCACTCAAAAAGCACAGAAAACCACAGCTTCTGTCTTTTATTTGGATTTGAGAGGCAGACAAGTGTTGGCAAAAGTAACTAGAAGAAGTGCCCCTCGGGGCACAGTTCTCCACCAGGATAATAGCGTTTGTGATGTTTGGACAAAATATGTAGGGCGGATATCACACGCTGTGTTAATGTTTTGAGGCATTTTGTTGAAAAGGGACCAATCCTGCAAAGTTTGGAAGGCAATCTAAGCCAATCGGGATGGAATATGGGAAAGCGGACAGATGCGTGTTGATGTCATTACTATGGCGATAGTGTATACCGATCTGCGTGATGTATGGATAAAATCTGTACGAGTAATAGAAATAAATGTGTTTTGTTAAAAATCGGCCTCATGGTGGCGTTATAACAAGCCATTGTGGAAAACTTGGGGCAGAGGTTCATCGTTGGCATCCAGGGAGTGTGTGTGTGCACAGTTTGGCATCGACCGGGCCACCAGCGCCAGGGATTACCTGTACACACACGGTCACGTGGACTGCAGTCACATGTGTGTTTATCATTTGTTATGATTAGTTTTGTGTTATGAATGGTATGATGTGGTAGTATAAATATATATATACTTATTGGTTAATAGTACAGTATGTATATATTTATATGAGGTAACTGGTGGTATTGTTGTGGTATATTATATAGACCTATCTGTGATGTATCTTAGGATATATACTTATAACTATACATCTAAGTAGACTTGTTATGAACCTTATATTGGAATAGAGAGCGCCTTCTATTATATACGTGTTCTTCTCCACTCCAGGTTGGATTGACTGCGTTTACCTTGTCAGTGACATCAACGAGGGGCCGGCTCTAGTCAGGCGTCTGCTCAACGCCTGCCTCCCTTATTGGTTGCCGGTCACGTGTCACCCAGTGGCCAGTGGCCATGGGCGCACCGTTACCTACTTAGTTAGTCTGTGCCTGATAGCTCGTCGGGGAGAACATCACTATGGTCTTCCTCCGACCCGCTACTCTGTGTGACTACCAACTGTGAAAACTACCTTATATTGTTTAACCCATTTGTTTCCGAACACCCTTCGGAAAGGCGTCGTTTCTTTATTGTATTTTCTTTTGTTTGATTAAGAGCCATTATAGTAAATATTCTATATTCTGCGGTTTATTACAGTATATACACTATTATAATAAAACCTTGCATTTGATCATGGTTTCCTGATCCTCCTTCCTATGTTGCCTACTCATCTTACGCCTAGACATATGAGTTGTAACACACACACACGCACACACACACGGACGGACGGAGTGCAAAACATACTCTCTCTTCGGCCTGGTGGAGACAAAGTCTCTTCGTTTATGTTAGTGCTTTTCCTGGGCTCAGTATGCTTAAAAATCTCCCTCTCTACAGAATATCACATTACCGTGCAGGACTCCCAGTATTTATTGTCATCGTCACACACCCACTCAAGCATTCCCTATTTTAACTTCAAAAGGCAATGAAAGCAGTCATGCACTTTTCATTATATCAAATTCCCTCCAATTAGATTCATTAATCCATCAAATGGAAGGGGCAGGAGTCAAAGGCTCATAGAATAGGAGGATAGCCAGCCAGGAAGAACTATCGTGACTGCTCTGAACTGGTACCAATACCAATTAATGACACAGGAAACTCTTAATGAGCGCTCATTTATCCCAGTCATTAAAGTAGGAGAGCTCATTTCTCAGTAAGCATCACATGGCATTAGTGTTGACTGTTGACATCACGCTGAAACCTGGATTAATTTGATTTGTCTGTCAACGAGACAGAAGACGATCTTATCCGTGAGATTACAGATTTTCTAGTTACTTCACAATAGAGAGGGACAGAAAAAATGATGTGGATGATAAGGAGTAGGTACTATGAGGAAGCATTTGGCCTTAAGACCCTGCAGGTATAGCACTCATTTAGCAAGCTGGAGCTGTTGACCATTCGGTTGTACATTCAGCCAACAAGCCCTTAAGGTGGTTGCACACTGGACACGTTTTTCGAAAAACCAATGGAGAAACGCCGCTAAAAATCAGAAAACACGCTCTGTGTGCAGGGACCTTTACTGGTAAAGGATGACACAGATTGACATTATAGCCGTCTGCTCTATCTCTAACTTTAAATTTCTTCCATCACTAAATAGATGATGTAAGATGCCAGCACTTTCTGGGGAAGTCAAATTCCCTACATCGAGGCACTATTTAAAATATGGCAAACTATAGCCGATCTTAGGCGCGATTCATACTCCTATTTTAGAGCCGAATAAAAGTCGGTTCGGCTCTGTGCCTACAATGTGACGTCATTTGACGTTCATGGGGGGCGGGTACCGTCTTAAAGTCGGTGCTACCGAAAGCGGTAAAATAGGATAGGAGTATGAATAGGCCCTAAGACCCAAGCTCACAATGTGTTGTGTGTGCTTATAGATACCGGTAGTCTATTTATTTATTTTTTGTCTACTTTATAGCTTTACATTATAGGTTACATTATAGTATGACAAAGTTGGACATTCATTTACAAAACAAAAAAAAACATAAAACGACAAATTACGTTTCTGCCCAACAGCGACAACTTGTAATATAATATATGTATTATAATATAATAGAGGTTCTGTAAGAGGCTCCCCACTCCCAGAATTAAATTAAAACCTAAAACTCAAAAGGTTTTGCAGTGAATGTAGTGCCAGTATTGTTCCTGGAATCCAAAATCAACTTAAAGCTTATTTGCTCAGGTGCCCTGGTGGCTCAACCAGTTGAACAACAAGACTGTGATGTTTTCAACCCTTTTCATATATCAACGCCCATTATTTTATTCTGCATTTGAGCCACGGACCACCATTTGATGACATTTAGCCTCTCTAAGAATATTGTGTTATTGTTGGATGCATTTTTTTTTGTCCACAATTCCATGCAGTATTGATGTTGGTAACATTAGGAGAGATAACAAGCAAGCGTCGATCGAAATAGACTTCCTGTAAATTAATTAAGTAATGCAGTTTAACAATTTAACTTGAGAGCGAAAAAATTAACAATCCATCAAATTCGGGTTACCAGCTCTCCATTTAGCTGGGGACCACCTGGAACGCACTCAAGGACCACTGGTGGTCCCGGACCACTGGTTGAAAACCACTGCTCTAGGTTCTCATTTACACCCCCCTTCCCCCACAAAATGTCCTGAATATTCTATGCCAGTGATTCTCAAAGTGCGGTCCGGGGACCCCCAGGGGTCCTTTCGGGAGTTCCAGGATGTCCCCAGATAAAGATAATTTGGAACCAAATGGACCCTTATGGGTCTGTAACTCACTCAGAGTTAAATTAACATTGATTTTACAATATAAATTGGGGGTCTCAGAGATAGAAATGCCATTAAATGGGGGGCCGTAGACTAATGAATGTCAAACTGGAGGTCCTTGAAATAAACGGGTTGAGAAACACTGCTAAAGCCATAAAAATCTTCTTTTATGGGGCTCCCTGGCATTACCTCTTCAAATGGGGGTCCGACTCCGCAGGGCTAATTAGTGTCCATTTGGGGGTCCTTTTGGGAACCACTGATTTATATAGGACGAACACATTGTGGTGGTCCGTCCTCAATGCACTATAATGTGACTCAGTGACTGTAAATAAAGTTTATTATTATGCAAAAAACTGTAGACGCAAAAACTGTAGACACAGGCCTAATCAGGACGTGATGGGGTCACTATGGGCTTATGGCCAGTTTGAGTCTCTACCTCATATTTGCAGTTTCTCACATGAACCATAGACGTGTCTCTATTCCGGGCATGGCATATAATAGGTGAACCGTGAACATTCAACGAAAATAGGCGAACATTTTCCCAAGAGATTTGGTGTAAAGGGACAGCGTCTGCTAAATGTCTAAATTGTAAAAGAGGGGACCCCGGTCAACAAAGTATATACGGGTTTAACTGTTTAAATCTAGCACATCCATTAAAAGTGCGCTGTGTAAACTTTGATTGCGTTTTCTTAGATCATCTCTTGATTGGTTTACACGTAGCAAAATGTTCAAGAATGAGGTTCGTTGTGTTTGAGATTTTCTCGCTCGTAAAAGTAAAATCTAATCTAATGTTCCCAGCATGTGTTTGCCTACTTTTTGGGTGAGCCCAAATTCTGTACAACATTTTCTTGTAACAAGAAAATAATTATTTAAAAACCCTATCAATTAGAGATGACTGGTTATCTGCTTTTAGATTTTAAGATTAGACTTTTAAAGTTACCTCCCTCTTATCCAATGACTGAAGAAGCTTCAATTCCCAATATGCCTCCGTGCTTCAAGCAAGCAATAGAGAGAAAGTGAGGGGCAGCACAGACAATGCCATGTTCCTATCATTTGGGCGGGAAGCCCTTTGTGTTTTAAACATTATGTTATACTTTAGCTATTGCAAAATAGCTGATCTACAAGCTCATAGCGTGGCACGGAGTGGCACGCTACGAGCTTGTGGGTCTGCTATTTTAGAAAAATCGTGAACATGTGGCACAAATTTAGAATATATATTTTTTAGAACTAAAATCTTTGCTTCTGAGGAGGTCCCTGGAACAACGTATTTTCAGATGGGGGGGGGGGGGCGCGACGGCATATTACATATAATCTTTGGGGTCCTTGACATGAAATATTGAGCACCACTGATATAGAATATGAGGTTTTTCAGAAAAAAATATTATTTTTAAATTTCTACGTCAGGCCTAAATGGGTTAAAACCATATACAGCAACAGCTCACAGGCTGTACTGTACCAGTAAGTCAATACACAGGGTCAAGTTCAGTTAACATGGGCCACCTGAGTGTCCTGTCTGGCCACCCTAGGCTGCCACTCTATAACATGCACTCTCTAAAAAGAAATGCGATATTACGTTTACAAATGCTATATAAAAATGCTATTCCAACCCATGTGTGTGTATGCACGTGCGCCACTTATGAGTATGGACCAAGTGAGGTCAGGTCAAATGTCTGGACACGCCACTGCAAGTTCCTTGGCTCTGGCTCCTTAATGACACCACAGATTTGTAAACCCTTAGACCCGTTCTTAAAAGCAGTGAGCAGGCGCGCATCTCCAACAATTAGCAGGGAAAGACAAAGCCAAAGTGTCAGTCCAAGTCATGAAAGCTGGCTGCGCACAACAAAACGACTCCAGTGCCAAAGAGTAACGCCTCGTAGTTATCATTAGCCTAATAGCCAGCCAGGCAGACTCCCTGTCTAGCCAGCCATCACTTCACTTCAATTACCGCTGTTCTCCTGCCAGCACCTCGGAACCAACAACGAACACATTCCACATTAGACATTAGATAGACCTATCATCCTCTCACCGACAAAAACAGCATTCCTGTTGCTAACTGTGGCACTACACACACACACACACACACACACAGGCGCACACACACACGCACGCACTCTGTCAATTGTGCCACCTTTGGTAAATAAGGATATGGTCGATTTACCGATCACTGCAGCAACCGGCCGCTAAACAGCCGCTGACCTGAGTGAGGGCACAGGACTGAGACACATTACTACTAACATCAAACAAAGTGTCCTAACTCCCACTGAGTCCTGCCAGCAAACAGAAACTGAGACAAAAAGGGACACAAAGACACACAGAGAGGGACGGCTGGCTCCCTACCGGTGACGGAGGCCTCCACCATTGTCGTCTCCACCTCCTCCTCCTCCATCATCATCTCATCCATGTTCGCTCTCTCCTCCATCACCTCATCCTCCATGTCCTCCTCCTCCTCCACGTTCTTCTCCTCCTCCTCCACCACCTCCTCGGCGTCGTCCTCCGTTGTCGTCTCCTCCTCCTCCTCCTCCTCCTCTTCCTGGTGCACCGACTGGCTCTCTCCCATGTCGGTGGTCCTGGGTTCACCGGGTCTCTCCCCCCCGTCCCGGGGACAGGACGGACGCTATGAAGAACTTTCCCACCGTATTACTTCCTCTTCTTCTTCACATCCACCTCAACACTATACAGCTGAAACAGACACTAGAATAAAAACACTAAATAAAAACTACATATTACAGGCAGGAAAAATAGAAAAGAAATACAATAATGGAATTAACAGAAAACTAAATTTGGAAATAATTTAGATGTAAACTGACTAAAATAAAAACTGCGTAAAGTTTTAAGCCAAGTTCAAACACTCTACTTCTACCCACATTTCAGATTCTAAGAAAGGAAGAAATAGATACTAAACCTAAACCATTGAAACTAGCACCAGCTAGAGAGGTACGTGTAATGCAGTGACCGGAAGAATCTCAACAAACACGACAACGACACGGCAGAGACAGGGAGCAGTGAGAGAGAGAGAGAGAGCGAGAGAGAGAGATGCACTGTCCATCTGCTCCAGTCAGCAACTAGAGCTGAGAGGGAAGGAAGGACAGGAGACATGCACACACTGACACGTGCACAATGCACATGAACACCGGCCCAGCACTGAAGACAATTTCACCACACACACACACACACACACACACACACACACTTGTGCTTCTGCACACCAGACCACACACAGTACACACATCCTCTTTGTTAAGATTACGAATTTACGACCAATACAATATTTCCTCATCTCATAGCCTATATGAAAAGTCTGAAATTAAGTGAGATTGTTGTGGGTTCAAGTCTGCCTCCATTACCATTTTTTCAACTTCCAATCTATTTCACCCTCTCTTTGCTCACTACTACCCCCATAAAATGAGTCAAACAGAGTGAGAGTTGTTGTGCGGCACAGCTCCAAAGCCTCCAAAATGACCTAACCAGGGGAGTCAGACAGGGAACTCAAGACAGACAGGTCAACAACACATTGACTCAATAAACTCTTATATAACGTACTGTACAGTCTGCTAAGCTAATTTGTTGCAGTTAGCACAAACGCACTCACAGGATGCACACACACAGACACACACACACACACACACACACACACACACCTGACTCCCGGTAGAACAATCAAAGCTAATTTGTTCTGCTTACTGTCCCCAACAGAGGCGCCTTTCACTGACCTGACATTCTGACAATAGAGAGCCATGCAGAACTTGCGTTGATTTGAGTTAAAAACGTTCTGAAAGAATATATATATATTCAAAGATTTGAGCCCAACATTTTCACTATTTTTTAAAAATAGCAGATCGACAAGCTCGTAGCTCGGCACTCGGTGCCGCACTATGAGCTTGGAATGCCGCGCTACGAGCTTGTAGATCTGCTATTTTTCAAAAGCTAAAGTATAACATCGTCCTGAACGGGTTAGTCATATGGACAGAGGTCTTGTGACGTGCTTGTACACCAGGCCAAATAAAGCCCCGCAGGAGCCCTGCATGTCCCGCCGCAGCCATATGTACTACAATGTGACACTTCCTTCTTCGTTGACACCGACGTCCCGTGCCAAAAATAGCAGATCTATACGCTCACAAAGTGTTGCGGATGCAACATGCGCCCGAGTCATTTTCAGACACCGTGGTATGGCAGAAGAAGAGCATGACTCGGCCACAACAGTCTCGCTCATTGTGAAAGCAAGCATGCGAGGGGATGTCCAGTCCACAGTTGGTACATTTTATAAGAAGAGAACACAGCGAGGGGACGGGCCTTGGAGGTATTAAAGAAGTGGATGCTGTGGCCTATGGCACGACGAAACAGCACACAACGCGTTATAAAGACGCATAATTAAACAACGGTGTTGTGTGTGTGCGCGCCTGTGCAGGTCAGTGCAGGTCAAAGGCTACTGCACAGCCTCAGTGACTAGTGGACCCTATTATGTTAAGTAAAACAGTGTTTACTAGAGCAGTCGTTCTCAGCCTGTGGGTGGGTAGGGAAACCCACGAGATCTTTTTTTTGCGGACAATTTAAGTACTTTTAAGAGGGGTCCCCAGTTCAAATATGATTATACTGGGGGGACCCCAGTTCAAACATGATTATTCTGGGGAGTCTCCAGTTCAAATATGATTATTCTGGGGGGTCCCCAGTTCAAATATGATTATTTTGGGGGAGGGGGGTCGCAAGCCTGAAAAGATTGAGAACCACTGAGATCACAACACAGGGCCTTGAGGTCTGCTGAGTACTCATGAATATTTATTGGCATAATTGGATAGCAAGAACCCTCAATTACATGTACTGTATATTGTGAGGCTTTGATTTTTCAGGGAAAGGAGTAAGGAGATCACACACACACACACACACACACACACACACACACCCCCCCACCCTTGGGGAGGGAATGTCCGCAATACAGAGTGTTTCAGAATAGTCTTTCAGCATTAGAACATTGCTTGAAGGCTAGCATTTTATTCTGAATCTTTCCCATATTATGCTACCTACCTGATAACACAACATATACCTCAACTAATTGTTCTCCATACAGCCATCAAAGAAGCTCGATTCATACTTCATTCATGCTCATTTTCTCTTGAGCAAGTGCTGACTTCCTAAGAATCTGCTATGGAAACGGTACCGTCGCGGAGCGGCAATCACTGCAGAGGGTGGTGAAAACTGCACAGTGTATTACAGGCTCTTCACTGCCAACAATTGAGTCCATTTACAAACAACGGCAACGCTGCCGGTCTAAGGCCCCTAAGCATCATTAAGGATGCCTAATCTCACCCCAACAACAGACTGTTCCACCCCTCCCATTCACAAAGGCTACAGATGCCTCAAGACTTCCACCATATGATCATTAATCAATGTTTGCCTGTTATCTCTCCTATGATACCACATCAATACAGGATGAAATTGTGGACAAAATCTTATCCAACGACAACAAAATATTCTTTAGTTTGGGGGTCTGAGAGGCTAAATGTCATCAAATGGTGGTCTGTGGCTCAAATGGGTCTGAGAGGCTAAATGTCATCAAATGGTGGTCCGTGGACCGTGGTTAAAATGGGCCTTGAAATGAAAAGGGTTGAAAACCACTGCCAAGCCCTAAATGTCTGGATTTATTAAGGGAGAAAGGTTCAGTTGAACTGCAGCGACACCGTGTGGAAAAACAAATTGTACTGTGACAAGCTAAAAACAGAAGTTTACTTCAGGTTGAGCGAAGGGAACACACACACACACACACACACACACACACACACACACAGTACAAAAAGTAGCCTACTATGAAAGTACAAAACCAGCGACAATTTAGGCATTTAGCGACTATATATAATACTCGGACAACAACTTCGAGAAGACGTGTTGTAGTCACTGTCACTATGACATTGTATTTATATCTTGGTCAACTCAAATTAAGTCAAAGTGCAGCAGAGAACAGAAGCAGAGCCACGTTTAGTAGCCCTGTACACGCCAGTAAAGTAGCCTAACGTTATATGACCCTGAACATTGCATGCAAGCAATGCGGGGAACAACGAGGAATGTATTAAAACGTATTAATAAAACCTTTAGTCATACCTGCGCACTTATTTGCCCCGTGATAAATAGCTCCTCTATCGCATGACAACAAATCAGCTGTTCACTGGGTTCACGTGCGTTCCTTTTCGTCTGTCGGTCTTCCGAACCTCAAAGTGAGTGACGCAGTCAGCAAGCAAATGGCTGGGAGATGCTCAACGGGTGGTATTTCCAGGCTGGAAATAAAGTGTATAATACAATTGAGCTGGAATAATTCCAGCTCAATTCTATTATACACTTCAGTTTAAAGCACTGGTTCCCAAAGTGGGGTCCGGTATGGAAGCCTAAAGCTGCCACAATTCAAATGAAATGGCAAAATACGAAATGTGTTTTGAATTTCATGCCCACTAATTTGCTGGCATTTTTTGAAAATTAAAAATGAGATTTTATTTATAATTTGAATTGTGTCATAGAATGATCACATCTGTAGATTAAATGCTATTGCATTTTAGATTAATTTTTGTCCCAAGAAATGTGTTAGGACCTGAAAATGAAAAAGCATTTAATTTATTTCAATTGACTTCGTATTTGCCATTTCATTAGAATTTCTGGGGACCCCCCAGGGGTCCTTGAGGGAGTTGCCAGGGGGTCCCCTGCTAAATGATAGTTTAACCAAATGGACCCTTACGGTTCTGTAACTCAGAGAGTGTACACTATTTCACAATATAACTTGGGGTCCCAGAGATAAAAATGCCATTGAATGGGGGCCCGTAGACAAAAGGTCAAACTAGGGGTTGTTGAAATTTAAATGGTTGCAAGAATCACTGATAGAGCTGTAAAATTCTTCTCTAATGGGGGGTCCCTGGCATATATTTTTCAAATGGGGGTCCGCAATGTCAATTGGCATGAAAAACTTTGGGAATCACTGTTTTAAAGTGTTTTTGTTTTGTTTGTTAAACCAACCTAGGTGTTTTAATTGTTGCAATTAAACACCTAGCTATTGTGTGTGCCTTATTTTTGCTTATAGTACTATTGTGTATAGGCCTAACTAAATGTATAGTATATAAAACAGTATGGCCTAGATTATATAGTCTCCTATATTGCTTTCCTTGAGTGTGACTGACTGAATATTTAGTTCTACAAAGCCAGCAGTCATTTTGGCCTACGAGATGGTAAATCAATGCAAAATGCAAAGCATACCATTTATTACCATAGCTAGGTGATTGCAGGGGTTTCGTTCCACTCTGCCGCACAACCAACCCCTCAATAAATTAGCACGAGTAGTAGTAATATATAATGTTAATATATTACTATTACTATTTAATATAAAAGGAAGAATTAAGCTGCAGCCAGCGAATAGTGAACCTAGCCTCAAAAGTCATTGGGAAGAAACAGAAACAATTAAGTTGTATCTACAAGGAAGTAATTCGGAAAAAAGCTGTCAAGATAGCAAATGACCCCTCTCATCCACTCTGCAGGGAGTTCCAACTACTTCCCTCTGGTAGACGGTACAAAGTACCAAAAGCTAACCGTAACATCTTTAAAAATGCATTCCTAATGCCATTAAGGCACTAAATGATACCATGTCTCGTTAAAGACCAAAGACAGATTTCCACATTGTGGACAATAAATTAAACTAACTGGGAACCCACATCCATTCTTGTACCTGGGCCCCTGTTGGTAGCTCGATCTTCTAATCTAAATTAAATGTGTGTACTTTCAGATAAGGAACAGTTTACTGGATTTAATGCGATCAGAAACACACACCCCTGAAAAGGGAATTGTAAAACACTGTAAAAATGTAGGTAACACATAGTAGTACATACAACACATTCAATGTGCTTGTCTCAATGATGGATGACAACTCGTTGAAAAAACAAAACCAACAACTTTATTACATGTCACATCTTACAAAATCAAGCAAGTTGCTCAAATTAAGAATTGTCTGGGAGAAGACAAGGAAAAAAATGTTTACAAAAAATTATTCAGGTACGAAGATCAGGTAGCCTATGTGATGTTTGAACGCAGAATGTGTGTATGGGACCCCCTTCCTGGGTGTGTGGCTGGCGGCGTGCCATGGATGGTTATTTCCGAAAGCGTGTGCGTGTTCGTTCAGAAGGGCCTCATGCGTGCGTTGATGGGCGGAGCCCGGTTGGGCGGCGTGATGGCTATGTCTAGATAATCTCCTATCTGGAAACGCTGAGACTGAAGCGTCATGGCGTCGTCCGTTCCCTTCCGTCCGGACAAAGTACTGCCGATGTCTTTGACTCTAGGGAAGGGAACACATGTTTTAAAGAAGGTATTTGTGTACGTACAGCAGCCAAATAAAAGCTAAATACACACAGCCTCCAGAAGACAACATATTATAACCACAAAACAGAACAGAGACAGGGGGTTGTGCATCAAACATGGTCGGCAGCAGACACAGGGCTCCCAAAGAAATCTATCTTAAGGACTATATGAGGTTGTCTTGAAACCTGCTTTTGGGTAACAACTAACAAACCACTGATTGAGAAGCAAAGCTCTACCATCCAAAACCATCCTTACACAGCAGGCACGTGCAGAGGGGTGGGGGGTGGCTTTTGGGGCTTGAGTGTCCCCCCAGGATAAAATGACTGAGGGCAGTTGAAAATGGCAAGGGGTGTTCCGTTTCCTTTTTCCATTTTTTCCTTTTCATGGTTATTGTTTCATTGTTCTAGCTGTCCCTGTGTATGGCCACGTATGTGCATTGGTGATTTACTGTGTCCGTTTTATTAGAAAATAGAAAATAAATAAAGAATTGATAAAAAAAAATGGGGGGGAACATCTCATTTTTATATAGTAAACAAACTAACAAACTAAAACTGAAGGGGCAGATTTAGCAAATGAGGGTGCCAGGTCCCCTCTGGCACCCCCGTGGCGCTGGGCCTGCTCCATTAGCATGAGTCTATCCAATGTAGGGCAAAAGAAAAGTCTGCACACTGTTTTGTAAGCTCCCCAAAAACTTTAATTTCTTTAATTAACTTCAGCGTTTCGGCCTCTGTGGCCTTCGTCAGTATACCAGGTATGGCTCCCCCATATCTTGCAAGTATGATCGAACCCTACAAACCCTCCCGCTCACTCAGATCAGCCAACGCAGGGAAGCTGGAAGTACCCTCACTAAAAACGCCGGGACAACACTCCACACGTCCCAAACTCTTCTCCCTTCTGGCTCCAAAACTGTGGAATGCACTTCCCATTGCAGTCAGAACTGCAGCATCACTCCCAATCTTCCGCCGTAGTCTGAAAACCCACCTTTTCAGACTCCATCATGGCCCATAGCACTTAGATAGCAATTCTGTAGACTTAGATAGCATTTGATACAGACTTATAGCATGTTATGTAGACAGCATAAGTGCATTGTATGTAGTCATAGCACGTCATAGTACATATGTGTAGCATAGTAGTATAGATGTATAGCTTATATGTATAGTTTCATTATAGATATTCTACTGTTACTTTCTTAGCTTACGCATGTTTCATGATAAATGTCTTTATGTGATGTATTCCCATGCTTTTTTGTTCTTGCTTAATGTAAGTCGCTCTGGATTAAGAGTGTCTGCTAAATGCCTAAATTGTATACCTGACGAGCTTACAAAACGGTGTGCAGACTTCTTTCTTTTGCAGTTTGTTCTTTCTGTTCTAATTAGCTTGGGATGTGCGTGCACCTGACCACATCCAATGTAGGCCCCACTACATTTCTGATGTGAAAAAGGGACGGACACCCCAAAAATCGGCGCTCTCACAAATGTGCCCTTTTCTTGGGTTTTGGCCCCTGCCCCCTCAGTGCTCTCTGCACAGCCCTGGTACACAGCTGACCATGGTTGAAATGCTGCAGCAGACCCACGGTATGATTAAGGGGACGCACCACAGTTTGGGAACCACTGCTCTACCTGATCTTGAGTATAAAGTCCGACCTTCTGGGGCTAAAGATGAAACATTATTATTGAGCTTGTCCAAGTACCTGTACACCTGTCGCTTGAGATCAGGGTAGACGATGGCAAAGCTAAAATGGGTTCCTTTTTTCCTGGCCTCGGGATACACCTCCTTCACTAAGCTGGTTAGCTCCTTCAGAGTGGCGTCCATCCTGGAACGAACACAAACCCAAAACATTAACACCATCTCTACACCCTTTCCTTCATCAATCCCTCTCACTCTTGATTTGTTCCGATACCAACACCGATACCAGTGTCGGAAAAGCTGACGATACTGCTTAGAATGCTGGTATCGGCGAGTGTGACAGTCGATGCCATTTATGACAGGATATTTCATTTACAGTAATCAATTATTTTGTATTTTATTGCACGACTGTTTCATACTCTTACTGTACCATTTACAGCATTCTTATACAAACTAGTAACTGCATTGGAATGGAATTTTAATTTAATCCTAGATCAGTGGTTCTCAAACCTTTTAATTTCAAGGACCCCCATAACCGAGTGTACAAATGGACCCAGATGGTCCACATTCTCAGACCCGTAGGGTCCATTTAGAACTATAAGTAACGACGGCTATTAGTCCACTCCAGCAACCGGAAATGGATCAGTGCTCGATAGATACACCTGCTTGCCGTCACAGCCCTTCCTAAGTTCCTACTACGGCAGAACCTACCCTTCCACGTAGTGTCTACAACGTCGGTGATTTTAGTACTTGGACGGGTTGTTTGTATGTATGAGCTCTGCTAATTACACTTTAGTCTACACAAATTCACTGAACAGTTCACAAACTGTCCAAAAGTAAGATCTTACAATATTACCAGATCACGTTGAATGCAAGCTCTGCCGACAGCTGTTTGCTTAACGATTTTGACTGCTACGGCGATTGCGTCACAGCAGCTGTACTTCCGCCTAGCGGAACCGTCGAAATATAGCAGATCTACAAGCTCATAGCGTGGCACTATCTTGTAGATCTGCTAATTTTGAAAAATCATGAAAATGTGGCACAAATCTTTGAATATATATTCTTTCAGCGCAAACGTTTTTAACTTAAATCTTTGCTTCTGGAAGGTCCCTGGAACAACATTTTCAGATGGGCAGCCAATTACATATATTATAAATCTTCCGAAAACTGTCTTAAAAGGCTGATTTAGAAGGCATTTGTAGAATCTGCCTCAGGTCTAAATGGGTTACAGTCCCTAGTGTCTAGTATGAACTAAGCTCACTACTGCAAAGACATGCAGCAGTGGTGTCTTACGTTTACTGAACTCACCATGTGTATATCTGTAGCTCACTCGAGGGAACATTCCCCCTGGCGAATTCATCCACTCTGTGGTGTCTGCCGCTGTTGGTGGTGAACACCCGCAGTAGGAGTGGGCATGTCTGGAGAAACAAACGATACAATCACAGAATGAGGAGAACCAATGGAACAGATAATGATTAGTTCTTATTTTATTTTATTTTTTCCTCCAGACTGTTTTCCAACTGTCCTTGGGATTGTGGATGGGGGGAGGGTGGGTATAGGGGATTGAGTTTTATTTTTTATATTTTATCACGTCAGGTTTATTTACCTCTGAGTCACTGATAATACTTAGAGTGGTCTAACCTATTCCTTATATGTAACTGACTACACTTGACCACTGAAGGCTGTACTTGTGTAAAATCTTATGTTTTAATTTTCTGAATCTGTCATCTGTCGTCCACAGTAACAGTCTTTGTATCGAGTTGTGCTTTCATGTGAAATGTACCCATTCTGCAAACTTAATAAATACTTGAATCAATCAAACATGTAGCTTCTCACATATGAATTTAGTTACCAACTACATCATGACCGCTCTCCGCTCTCGAAAGCCACTTTAGCTCTATATATATTTCGTATATTTTCTAAATTATTTTCGTCATACAATGATTTTTTTATTTTATTTTTATGTCTACAATTGAACACCAGGTTGTAACTTTGGTTAAAAGGCCCCAATATAACACTTGTTTCCATCATTCACCACCGGTAAGACTATGTTAAGAAGACCTGTGTTTATATTAAGACTTAATAGCCAGTACTAGTAGCCTGGGACAGTGGTTCCCAAAGTGGGGTCCGGGGACCCCCAGGGGTCCTTGAGAGTTCCAGGGGGTCAATAGCTAAATGAAAATTAGGAACCAAATGGACCCTTATGGGTCTGTAACTCAGTGTACAAATGGAACCAAATTGACACTAACGGGTCCATTTGTACACTCTCAGAGT
This sequence comes from Protomyctophum bolini, assembly GCF_963924005.1. Classification (NCBI taxonomy): domain Eukaryota; kingdom Metazoa; phylum Chordata; class Actinopteri; order Myctophiformes; family Myctophidae; genus Protomyctophum; species Protomyctophum bolini. The sequence continues at coordinate 14,108,930 of NC_137885.1, read as the reverse complement.
TGAACATTGATTTTATATAAATTAGGGTCCCAGAGATAGAAATTACATTAAATGGGGGACTAATTCAGGTCAAACTGGGGGTCCACTGCTAGAGCTGTACAAATCTTCTCTTATGGGCGTCATTGGCATATATTTTCTAATGGGGGTCCGCGGGCTCATTTGTATCAGGGGTCCTTGACATGAAACAGTTTGGGAACCACTGGCATAGGACAGTTGAGCGTCTAATGGTGCACATTTAGTTATAATCGAAACTCGTTTTAAGACCAATTCCGTGACTGTATGGTCACATCACTGTAAACTGGCGACCGTACGTTAACTAAACAGCATCAAATCGTGTCTCCGTTTCTGTGACTCGCTTGTTCATCCTAACAGCCTGTTACTGTATTCAGACGAACCAATTCATACAACCTAAAACCGTATTATTATGTTGTAAAACAACCACTTTATCCCACGCTGTTTAGCCTTCCTTCCTTCATTGTGAGCTAGCATGTTAGCTTAGCACACTAGTGCTCGTTCTGTTTCGAGTGGTTTAAATACCTTTTCGCGATCAATGGGCTTCTCTGGCTCTTTCTTGATCTCTTCTTGTGTGATCCTGGATTCAAGAGCCATGCTTATTATCCGGTAATAAATATCAATCAATTATCACAGACAGATTATTTTAATATCTCGCTTGGATCTTATTTCTGAACAACAAAACAAACTGAGCCGGCCTGCGAACGAAACAAGGGGCCAGCTAGGCACTCCAATGTTGAAGCGCTGGGCCCTAGTGGTAAGAGGAAGCACTGCAGGCGGACCCGTGGATTCATGACGAGTAAACCCCGTGCAGCTGAGCAGCTGGGCTTTAACCTTAGGCTTTAACATTGAGCGCTCGGTTGCACTTCCGCATTTGACCCAAGGAAGCTCTGAGAAGGAAGTGAAGTGGTCACGTGACTGGGCTGCGCCATGACACTTTCATGGGCAAGAGTGTCATTTACGTTGTGTGCACTGAATCTATAATTTATGAAAGTTAAACTTACAGGCTCAGCCATACATGGAGAAGACTGGATCATCACCTACATCTGCATATATGGAGCCGGCCAACAACTCTACATCTGACCTCAAACCTCAAACCCAAAGGCCTATTCATAGTCTGGATTTTCGGTGATGAGGTGACCACCGCTCTGAGCTGACCACCGGAGCTGAAATAACATTGAGCGGTGGTGAGTAAAAACAGAGAGATGGGCTGGAGCGGTGGCGGTGGTTTGCTCTTCACCGTGGCTCGTGACGTCATGTTGTAGTAAATCCAGACTATGTATGACTGAGCCTATCTCCATACAGTATATGAAGCTGACCTGTTCTGACATTCCATTATGTTGATCTGCCCTCATCGAACCCTGTACACTCAAGACACACAATCACATAATTCACCATTCGCCAGTACAGAATTCATTCCATATGTTGATCTGACCCCCTATGCCAAAGCGCCAGCGCTCGCCCAGCAGTCTGTCGTCACCCAGGCGGATGCGGGCACACAACCTCGCCCTTTAGGGCATCTTATACTCAAATTGAATTGAATTGTCCCTCCTTCATTCATGTAAGGCATGCCGGCAGGCGTGGGCCAGCTGGCTCTCAGGCAGCTCAAACCTCTGGCCTGCAAACTGGCTCTCCTGTCGCTGACACCAACCTGCCTCCTAAGGACCTCAGAGAGACACACAGAAGACAGAGAATTTACTGTAACTCCAACTGATCGCATGCAAAATATAGCTTTCTTTCTCGTACTTGATTCTAATAGGGAAATGTGCTTTGAAAATGTCTTTAACTGTCTGTGCGTGACAGAAGTCAGCGATAAGCAACAACAACAACACACCACGTGGTGGTCCTTTTACTTTACACACAGTGGGACTGGTCCTCGTTCGATGAGCCAAGTCCACCTACAGAGCTGTCCAGTCACATGCCCGATGGCTCTCCCCTTCTGAATGTAGTGTGTGTGTGTGTGTGTGTGTGTGTGTGTGTGTGTGTGTGTGTGTGTGTGCGAGAGAGAGAGAGAGAGAGACAGCTTGAAACCACTACATTTGTAGCAATTGTAGGAAGGGAAAGAGTACATGAACTTGAACTATACTTAAGCCCTATTCCAAATATAGAGAATATATATGTATTGTGAGCTTGTGGATCTGCTATTTTCACTATTGATATATATTTTTGTGCGCACACATGCACATGTGTGTGTGTTTGAACAATGTCTGTCTTGTGTGTGTGTGTGTGCGCGTGCGTGCGTGTGTGACACGCGCACGTGTTCCCTGACACTGACTGGACTCCTCTGTTTCATTGCTGGCCAGTTGACCACGGAGGTACTTTAACAATAAGCTCTATTTTACGATTCTCTCTCTTTCACTCTCCCTCTCTTTCTTTCTTCCTTTCTTTCTTTTCTCTCTCTCTCTCTGATTCTTTCTATCTGCCTCGCTCCTCAATCACTGCGTTTGTCTCTCAGTCCTCTGTCTCTCATCAGAATGGGTAGCACATGAAAGAATCCGTCCGCCATTCTCTTTTTTTTCCTCCCCTCCTTTCTCATCACACCCCCCCCCCCCCCCCCCCATCTTTCTTCTCGTCCAGCCTCTCTGTTTTCTCTCCCTCCTCTCTTCACAACAACAGTTGGCCTTTTCAGTCTAGTCCCGAGACACTGCTATCCATTCACCGATATGCATCAGGAATATGTTGCTTGTTATTTTATTAATGGCTCAATTACAATCACTGACGCCCATGCACTCGGCAGTTGGGGTCATCGTCATGTTGGCTTGTGGTGAACACTTTTGTCAATTTTTTTTCCCATGGACTTACAAAATGAGTAGACAAAAATATTACCAGAAACACATAAAGAGCTAGTCCTGAAGATTGTACAAATGGACCCTTACAGGTCTGTAAACAAATGGAACCTTGTGCACTCTCAGAGTTATGGGGGTCCTTGCAAATAAAACATTTGAGAACCATTAATACCAGCGGACTCCTAATATGCCATGGTGATAGTGTCATAGTAGTGTCATATTCTGACCTATTGAGACTTGGCATTCAGTAATTTTTATGATTAAAAATAAGGGCGTTATAATGGTGGGTAAAAAAAAACCCACAGACACATTATGTCCGTGTACGACGTACATGTTGCTGACCCTGACCCCTGCCATTCGGTCTCTCTAACTAGTGCACAACTCACTCTGAGTCATGTATGTAGTCACGAGCATGTGTGTGGGCGCATGCTATGTAAGTGGGCACGTGCATACGAGTTTTCCCTTCCTTCCAGGATGTTCTCTTTGTCTGTCTGCCATCATGTCATGTCTGGCTAGCGTCTACCATCATTAAACCTATGCCCTAACACCTTGGCAAACATTATCATGAATAAATAAATAAATAAAATAAATAGCCTTGAGGTCTCAGGTGCCCACATTACCGGTTACCAAATTGACACTCTGGTTTTGCTGTGAACATTCCAGCAGTTAAACCAATGCTCTTTAATAGCAACTTATAGAATAAGGTACAAGTTAACTATCTCTATAGCAGTGGTTTTCAACCAGTGGTCCGGGGACCACCAGTGCACGGTCCTTGAGGGGGTTCCAGGTGGCCCCCAGCTAAATGATGGAAAGTTTGTAACCAAATAGACCCTTCTAGATCTTTAACTCTTGAGTGTATAAAATGTAACCAAATGGACCCTTCCAGTCCAGCCCAGGTCCATTTGGTTTCATTTTACGCTCTCAAGAGTTAAATTATTGCTCAACATTTGCATTACTTAATTTACAAGAAGTCTGCACCATTAGAGAATGTAAAAGAATAGAGGGTATGTGCGTGACATCATCATCAAACCCGGACGGAAGTTATGCAGGAACGCCTACTGAGTGGCAAAAAACTACTTTCTGGCCTTGACAGCCCATACATCCTAACAGAAAAGTCCTATTTGATTGCATTAAACAACATTAAACAATGTTAAACTCACTTTGCATGTTGCCACTCGATGTGCCATTCACTTTAAGCATGCGCATACCCTCTATTGTTATTTTGATCACCATCACAAGTACAGATTTGCAACTCCTTCAGGACATATAGGCTTCGGTTTGCTTGTGTTCCCTTTGGGTTCTTATTCGCTCTGATCAGAAGGACAGTACAGTGTTGCATTGTCTTTTGCCTGAGCAGCCATGCAGTCTCATTGACTTGCTGCACTTTACCTAACAGCTCATCGGAGTTCCCTCTCCCTGGATCCCTTACCTATCCCATCATTAACTTTTACAGATCAAAATAAATTTGTTCATGCAAATCCTAGACTTATATACTGTATATGGTTCCCAAACTTTTTCATGTCAAGGACCCCCAAATTGACACTAATGCCCCCCATTTGAAAACATATGCCAGGGACCCACAGAAGAGAAGTTTTTACAGCTCTAGCAGTGATTCTCAACCCGTTTAATTTCTCAAGGACCCCCAGTTTGACAAGCATTAGTCTACGGACCCGCATTTAATGGCATTTCTATCTCTGGGACCCCCAATTTATATTGTAAAATCAATGTTAATTTAACAAATGTGTACACTCTCAGAGTTACAAACTATCATTTAGCTGGGGACCCCCTGGAACTCCCTCAAGGACCCCTGGGGGTCCCCACTTTGGGAACCAGCTGCTGTACACCAAACGGGCACAACAAACAAAAAAGCAGTAGGCTATAATAAACATAGAAGAAAGAATGTCAAAAGTTTGTTTCCTCTCTTTCTTTGCCACATATCTTGGTGTGTTTTTCTCAAATTGAAATTATTATTGTGGAAAACATTACCTTCTATTAACAACACATAAGAACTCCCCCCCCCCCCCCCCCCCCCCCAATGCTTGGTCCTGTGTCTGAAGTCTTTCGTCTTGTTGTGATTTTGTCCAGTTGTGTCCAATGTGTTTTTTTTCTCTCTGTTGTTTATTTTTACATTTTACAATATGCTGCTGTAACGTATCAATTTCCCTGTGGGGATAATAAAGTACATCTCATCTCATCTCATCTCTCAGCATCTGGGGGACTATGTAGTTTCCTCCAGGACAGGAGTCTGGAGGAAAGTTTCTGTATTATTTATTTCTCAGTATAATTTAGATCCCATAGCCTGGGGTGTTGATCACATTGTGATTGGCTTGTTGTTCGTTTTTAGAAAACAATATGAGTTTGTTTGACTAAAGCCATCATGACTCAATAATGAAGGCTACTGTACATTTGTGTTGTTATTTATAACATCAAATTATATCTTTATATTATATGTCCAAATCCAATTGACCAATTCCAAATTGTTCAGTCATATTCTGCTTGGCCGGATTTATTGTAGAGTTGCCATGACAACTAGCTAACCAATCACAGTGCAGCCTTGCCTCCAGCGTTTGTGTGTGTGGGGGGGGACTCTTCAATCGACCACTTGTCTACGGCAGAAAAACCCTTGCGCGCACGTACCCTCGTAACCCTCCTCACCTGATTGTATCTGTGCTGCTGTATGCTGTGTGCACACAAACCAAGAAAGAACCACTTCTAAGTTTTGGATCAAAAGTTCTATATGTCATTAATATCGATACTAATGTGACCTACCATCTACCTGTTAGGTGTAAAACTTTGGAATATTGACATGGATACATCCTGAATTTCCCAGCCAAAGGTGAGTGAGTGTATAGGCCTATATATATTGGCTAGCTTCAGTAGCTTGTGTTAGTTTACTGTACTTTTACAGAATATAAATGATGACAAATACACCCATGCCTTTGCAACAGCAGTTTAATTTAATACATTTTGAGCATGCAGGGATCTATTCTAGCCTGAAGCAGGATGGTAGTAGGATGGTTTCAATTTAATTATCTTATTATTGAATGAAAAGTACTTTGTACTTGTTTCATTATTATTATATTATTATTATTATTATTACTATTAGTATTATTACCCTTATTAATTATTATTAATAATAATATGAATAATTAATTAATACATATTTGGTGATGCACCTATTATAGTTTTTTTTACAGTTGTATAGGTGACCTAATACCCATACATGCACATTCAGGTAGGCCTGTAAAGAAATGCTGTAGAATGAATATGCAATATCAAAGTTGTCACTCATAAAAGCATAAGGACATAATACTGTTATTGAGACGCCAAAGTGATAATTATAGCTTGAAATGCAAATTGGGAATAGTAGCTATAGTAGCTATTATGACTGTTCTGTGCAGGCACGTGCAGAGAGTGCTAGAGGGGCAGGGGCTGAAATCCTGTAAGAGGGCACTTTTGGACAAAAATATCGAAAATAGCAGATCTACAAGCTTGTAGATCAGCTATTTTCGAGGCTCAGCCCTGCACTCTTTAGCTACTAGAGATGCAGGCGCATGACATGGAACAAATTCGAAACAAATTAGTTCAACGCAAAATTCTGCTATGCGTTCAATTTCAGGAGACTTCGGGAAATAAAGCAATTCTCCTGAATGCTGCCTTCCAGCATGGCATGGAAAGGGGAGGAAGGCATGTGCATTTCTTTCACCATGTAGTAAATGCTGCATTTGTGGTCTGGAGAGGGCAGTTGTTTTACAGACGGCTAAAGGGCAGAGGGTGAAGCCCCCTTTGACGTCTATTTGCACACGTCCCCGGATGTGTGCAGAGACAAAAACACAGACATACAGATACTGTACATTACAATACTAATATCAGTGCATGTCTTCGTTCAGTAAACAGTAGAAGCTGTTCATTTAATTCAGAATTCGGTTCCATTTAAATTGATTTAATGTATAGTGTTGCTGCTTGAGTTCTAAATGAACATTGAAGGTGTCGTGTCATGTATCTTGAATGTGAATGAGAAGCCATAGGGTATATGTGTGGGTTGTACAGTAGTGTAGTAGGCAGGTTTGTAGCTGTACTGTATGTACAGTGGTTAGATGAGTGGGCCCAGTTCAGTTCAGTACAACACAGGAGTGGGCATCAGTTCACATGAATGTTGGCACTGCTCTCTTCACTCTCTGTGTGTGTGTGTGTGTGTGTGTGTGTGTGTGTGTGTGTGTGTGTCTCTCTCTCCTCCACAGCTCTCTTCCCTCCTACTCTTCATTTCATTCCTTTTGAACGCATCTCTCTCTTCTCTTCTTTTTTAGTTTCTCTGTAAACTCTCTCTCTCTCTCTCTCTCTCTCTCTCTCTCTCTCTCTCTCTCTCATTCCCTGTCTTCATTATGGTGTTCTCATTCCTGAGCTCTCGTTTATTTTGACTTTGCCGTGAACTATAGTCTTTGAAAACGGTTCTTCAAAGACTCCCTGATATAATGGAGCCACAAAAGAACCTTTCAAATTAATTCAGTTCTCTCCGGTTGAGCTTAAACGGAATTCTCCTCGCGAAACTTCACTGAAGACATTGCTCTCTATACAGAACACTTTAATTTTTTTACAGTAAGCAAGAACAAAAACATGGAACCTTTTCCAAAATTGTTCTTTGTAAGTCTAAATATCTATAAAGAGCCATCTCCTTATTATTTGTCATTTTTGTTAAACAGAAAACAGTTGCAAACATATTGAACTGATACATTATTGTAGTTTTAAAGATCCAATACCAAAAAAGTAATAAACAGAGTACACCAGTCTGTACTGTACTGTACTGTACTGTACTGTACTGTACTGTACTGTACTGTACTGTACTGTACTGTACTGTACTGTACTGTACTGACAACAACAGTGACACTTGGTGGTCAAGTTCCAGGGGGTCCCCAGCTAAATGATAGTTGGAACCAAATGTACCCTTTATGGACCTAATGCGACTAATGTGAATCCCTTGACTCCTTCAAAACCGGGGAACCTATGATTTCAGCAGAAGTGTTCACCATTACAGCATGTCTTCTTGGCCTACGCTGTATGCCCAGCTGGTGGGAGTGAACCGCCACTCTACGAGCCTGGGGAAGATCTGGCTGTCGGTGCTGTCCATCTTCCGCGTCCTGGTGCTGGTGGTGGCCGCGGAGAGCGTCTGGGGCGACGAGCAGTCCGACTTCACCTGCAACACACTACAGGTAGCCCTGGGTGGGAAGCGTTCCATTTCGGGGTTCATGATCCAGTCGACGGGAGCGGATGGTAACTTTCGTCATGTTGTAGTCAATGATTTGTAGTCATCTGGCTAGGAAACCACATGTACTACGGGTAGTACATGGGAGGGGCGGGGTGGGTTCGTCGTAAAAAGCTGTTTAGGCGGTATAGTGCTGTCGCCTCACAGATAGAAGGTCCTGGGTTCGATTGGGCGCGTGTTCTCTCCTCCGCGTCATCAGTGACCATACCCTAGGTGGGGTTGGCGAAAGGGCCTTTCTTTGCATGTTCTCCCCGTCTCCCCTAGGGTAGGTACCCTCACATGTTCTCCACGTGCCCCCAAGGATAGGTATCCTCACAAAAACATGCAGTAATCCTGGTCTCTAAACTAGCTCCCCCTGGACAGCTCCAGCTGATGGAGGGGAAAGGAACTGGTTGGACGTAGCGCGTGGGAGAAACTCCACCCCGTCAGGTGAAAAGAAGCGGCTTGGACGCTCATGCATTGAAGGAAGCATGAGGTCAGTCCGTTGCTCTCCCCAGGTTGACGGAAGGAGTGTAGATCCCAGGATTATATTAGATAATTGACACTGGGTGAAAAAATGGGTTGCAAAATCATAGGATAAAAATGAGAATAGAATTAACCATGTGATCCGTTTTCCGGGCATGTCATAAAATGCAAACACTCGGCCAGAATAGACACATTGTAATGTTGCGTTCACACAGGCAGACGCAAAGACGAATGGGAGTATCATTTGGAGCAGCTACATGCGTCATTGCGCGTCTTTGCATCGTCTGTATCTTTGCGTCGTCATGTCGCTGGCTTCCATTGACAATGAATGGTAGACTATATATTTGCGTCATGTCGCTGGCTTCCATTGACAATGAATGGTAGACTGTATCTTTGCGTCGTCATGTCGCTGGCTTCCATTGACAATGAATTGCATCGTCATGTCGCTGGCTTCCATTGACAGTGAATGGTAGACAGTATCTTCGCATCATCATGTATCATGTCACTGGCTTCCATTGACAGTGAATGGTAGACTGTATATTTGCATCGTCATGTCGCTGGCTTCCATTGACAATGAATGGTAGACTGTATCTTTGCGTCGTCATGTCGCTGGCTTCCATTGACAATGAATTGCATCGTCATGTCGCTGGCTTCCATTGACAATGAATGGTAGACTGTATCTTTGCTTCGTCATGTCGCTGGCTTCCATTGACAATGAATGGTAGACTGTATCTTTGCGTCTGCCCGTGTGAATCTATGTGTGTAGTGTAGATCTGCTGATAGGGGTATAGCGCACAAAAAGGAGGAAGCCAAGGATAGAAATCTGGAGGGGGCATCGATCATAGGGTTTGGTTAAGCTTTGTTGTACGACGGTACAACCTAGGCTGCTAACCTGCAGCCTGACAGTGTGTCGCGGACTCGACTCCCGATCCCGACGCCCTCTCTCCCCCATTTCCTGTCAGCTTACTGTACAAATAAATAAATAACCCCCCCAATCCAAAATGTAATAATAATCTCTTCGGGCTTTGCAGAGCGGTGGAAGCGAAGGGAGGTGTGGGAGAAAGTATAACAACAAGGGGTAGTAGTACCATCACTGTAAAATTGCATACATGTCTCTGCTTACCCTAAAATCTGTTAAAAAAAATATCTCCCTTATTCAGCCTGGTTGTGAGAACGTCTGCTACGATCATTTCTTCCCCGTCTCCCACATCCGTCTGTGGTGCCTCCAGCTCATCGTGGTCTCCACACCCACCCTCCTCGTTGCTATGTACGTGTCTTACCGGAACCACCGCGATAAGAAGAGAATCCTGCAGGTACGACCGCTGCTGCCACTAACAAATGTCAGATAACTCATGAATAGATTTAACCAATATTTATTATATATAATATTGTATCTTGGCGTTGCTCTGCTACATTTTTCTCCCTGCTCAGTACAAGTAAACACCATCATTAAACATTAAGAGCAGGGAGATAGATAAACAATAAATAACAGAGCCCACCGGTGGTGCTGGGGTGGTGGTGGTGGTGGGAGTGGTTGTGGGAGCTCAGCAAACATCACATAACAACAACCAGTAACCTTATGCAGAAGGAAGGTGGGAAGAAGCATGCAGTCTAGCATTTTCTGAAACCAGCTCCTCTCCACTCGGCCTACACACTTGCCCTCGATATGCGCGTTCACGCGAGGCTGTGCCATATTAAGTGTCGTCCGAAACCAAGCAGCCTTGAGTGGAAGTGGCTTATAAAGCCCTCAAGAGCGAGTCTGTGCCGATCTAGACTAGATTGCCTTGTGCAGCCCTGCTCTCTGTCCGCATGGAAACTGCGACCTACAAATGTAAGTACCACCACAAATAAATGATAAATAAACTGCTCCTAAACAATCTTCATCTGATGCAGAATAGACAACGCCTCCAACTGATGTTCACAAGGGCTCTTTATTTACCCCACTGTGAAAAATGAAATCACACAAACAAAACAACTTTTAACAACATGATTTATAAACACCATGGATGTATATGACATGTCATTTTTGACAGTCATGCTGTATTTCCTTTTTCCATATTAATGTAATCCACATGTCACACAAACATACACGATGCAATGCAATATAACTACAAACAACAGGTAACGCAATTGCATGATGGTAAGTGGTAACCATGGCAACGATGCCAACGAATGGTGTCTGTTTCCTGTTTCTGCACAAGGAGGGCGTGTGTATTTTTATACCCAGCACACTAATCAAGGGAACTTGATTCAGCTGAAGGGGCACTTCCTGACGAGGGAACCTCCCGAGAGCACTTCAAGTCAAGGGACTGGTTTCAGAAAGGGCCTAGGTGAGCTTAAATACCCCGCCCAATTGGTCAGCTGACTGCCACATCAGCTAATGACATGTGGGTCGAACACACTGAATACACCCACATAGTAATGCAGCATATTAACCCCTTGAGTATATATATGCGCCCTTGAGCACAGCATGAAGCCGCTCGCGTATATCTGACTGAACTAACTCCGCAAGCTACGTATTATTTCCTTTAACCCATTTTGACCTGAGACCAGATTCTATACAAAACAGTTTTCTGAAAAACCTGTGTTTCTATATCATGCTTCTATACATCATTTCATGTCAAGGAGCCCCAGAATGATATATATTTGGCCCCATCTGAATATATGTCGTTCCAGGGACTGACCCAGAAGCAAATATTTGAGTTAAAAACGGTCGCTGTGAAAGTGCCACGCTATGAGCTTGTAGATCTGCTATCTTTCAACTTATGTTTAAACTAATGGTTTAAAGCTATAAGGTGACACAGATGCATCTTTAACCCTTAAGTGACTTTATACTTCATTATTATATGTCATCGTATCATATTGGCAGGGCTCTGGACGGAGTATGTTACTCAGCAAGTCAGAGCATACAGAGCTTGAGAGCTTGAAGAAGAGGAGACTCCCGCTGGCTGGCGCCCTCTGGTGGACATACGCCTTTAGCCTGGTGGTCAGATTGCTGTTGGAAGGAGTGTTCATGTAAGCAGTGTTGGCCTCAGCTCTTTACTGTCAATTGACTATATGCAGACCGCGGCCATCATAGCCGCATTGGAGTTTGGAAGCACGTATTCGTTTTCAGAAAAACAACATCCTGCTGCCTCCTGCATTATGTGCAAATTCAAAACAGGTGACACGCACGGGCCGTTGAGTGATATCCAGCGAGCGCTTACAAACACCGACTGTAGCGCCTAAACACCATTATTAGGCGTTACTGTCTGGTTGCCAACAGCCAGGATTGATGTTATGATGTGTGCTCCAGAAAGTGATGTCCAAACATGTCCATTCAGTTGAAGTATATTTATTAGCTGCCAAAGTCCTATACTTTTACATATAAATAAACATATAAGTCAAAAGAATATACCGGTAGACAATGAGCCCTCCAAACACAGTCTAAAAACTGTTTGCCTCTGCATGTCAGCAACACCTGCACCTGATTAGGGCCAGAGTTAAATAAATAAGTAACCATGGTAACCAAGGCCTTGATTGACAAGTCCTTCAATGACAGCACAGAATGGCTCAAATGGCTCTTACACCGACACTTGGGGAAAAAAAACCCACCTGCAAGGAATGTCTTGACAGGAAGTTGCTCATAACATGTCTACAGTGGATTTTTATGAAACAAACACATTGCAGATAGTAAGAGGATCATTTTCGTACAGCTGCAATGTTGGTGAGTTTGACGTCGTTTAATACAATCAGATATTACTTTTCTGTTTGGATGAAAGGGCTGTCAATGGGAAGTTGCACCTATAGTATTAGTTAGCAACCTTGCTGGCAAGATGGCCGCGGTCTGCATAAGGTCAATATATCTGTATGTTGAAACCTGTGAGTGGTCAGGAGATAGAAGCGATGGCACCCACCCTGTGTCCTTCCTTCTTTCACGCAGGTGTGCAGGCACGTGCACACATAGACATCAAAGGGAGCTTCAGCCCCATGCCCTTCTACCCGTCTGTAAAACAACTGCCCTCTCCAGACCATGAATGCAGCGTTTACTACAGTGGAAGAAAGGCAAATGCCCCCTTTATCCATGCCATACCCGAAGGCAGCATACAGGAGAATTGCTGGCTTTTTTCTGAACTTGAACGTAGCATTTTACACGGAAAGAAGTTGTTTAGAAATCTATGACACACGGCACATCTCCAATAGTTAAAAAAGTGCTGGGTTGTGCCTCGAGAATAGCAGATCTACAAGCTTTCAACGCATTGCGATGCGTTGAGAGCTTGTAGATCTGCTATTTTCGCTATTTTGTGCTGTTTGTACATTTTCTGCACGACGTCCCCTGCAGGTGTGCACTGTACATGGTGTACGACGGCTTCCACATGCCGCGGCTGGTGCAGTGTGACCAGTGGCCCTGCCCCAACCTGGTGGACTGCTTCATCTCCCGGCCCACCGAGAAGACCATCTTCACCGTGTTCATGGCCACCACCTCCTCCATCTGCATGGTGCTCAACGTGGCCGAGCTGGCCTACCTGCTGGCCAAGGCCTTCGCTAGGTAGCCATGTGTGTGTCTGTCAATGAGGCCAACCGCTCAATGAATGAATGAATGGACATGTCCGTCCGTCCGTCTATCTGTCTGTCTGTCTGTCTGTACCTTCCTTCCTTCCTTTCTTTAGCACTAATTCCAGACTTCAGTCAACATCCTAAAGATTGTGTCTAAAGACAAAATGGTTAAAATGGTCAGATGGTCTGCTCGGTAGAAGGCATGTGCTTTGATACGCTCATAATCCTAACATACACACTCAGCATAAACCCCTGTGCATTTGGTATGTAACAGTTAAAGGAACACTTTTCCTATCCTACTATCAAACTGTCAAATTACCACTAACCTACTATTATCCTACTATCAATCCTATACTACCCTATCCTACTGTATCATTATATATTAATACAATATAAAATAAAAATATTGCATGAAGAAAACTCTGTCTTTCTGTCTGTCCTTCTGTCTGTCCTCATCAATGTTTTTCAGTCGGTTGACCAATAATCAAATCTCAAATTGCGCACATGGTGGTTAGAGCAGGGGTGGGCAACTTTGACCATGGAGAGGGCCACTATTTTTCCACTCTCACTCCAGAGGGCCACATTGCATATGATTGTCTTAGTAAACTAAGACAAGCTTAAAACCTGTCGCAGTGCTCCGCGTTTTGAGCTTGTAGATCAGCTAATTTAGCTATATTCGAAGAAAGAATTAAGAGAAATTGCCTTACTGCTCTTGCATTAAGGCTATGGAATGATTGTCTTGCTGCCTCGCATGAAATGAAGACCAGCCTCTCCTCTGTGGTGAAAATAAAAATAATGTTTTACCTACTCACCAATACAAAGACGGGTTGTGTAATTAGAAAGCATACTTTCCTTAGTGGACACACTTTGAGCCCCCCACCACACGTATAAATGCACTTTTTGGCCAGAAAGGGATTTTGTTTTCACCGAAAAAATAAATAATTTTAGTAAAAAAAAATCCCTTTCTAATTGCACAACCCGTCTTTGTATTGGTGAGTAGGTAAAACATTATTTTTATTTTCACCACAGAGAAGAGGCTGGTCTGCATTTATGCGAGCCCCGGAAGTCGACAGTAACATAGCTCTAAACAACAGCTCGAACAAATAATGGGCCTGAAAATGGTTGAAAACCCCCGCTATAAACTTAAAGGACTTTGATTTAGTAGCAATCAATCAGCAACATAGTCACATAACGTCCAATCGGCAGACAAGGACTTGTATACAGTTTACAGTGGCCATTCTCATGCATTTATCTCCTCAGTGGATTGGTACATATCGATCTGATACTGATTGAAGCTGAATTTCAACTTTTGTCAAATATAAGCAATTTATTCACATTTATTTTGCCACAGACTACAGGATCTGTGGGCGGCAGTTGCAGTCCCAACTCTAAAGTGTGCACATAGTTTGCGTGCGTTGCCCCCCCAGGTATGGACTAGTTTCCATGTATTAGTCACATAAGCCATGAGACAACATCCACAACTACTAGGAGAAAAGGGATGACCAGACGAAGATGTAACATCGAAACGTTGTCGCTTTTTTACTTTCACCCTGATAATAAAATAAGGGCTTAAACTGTCTGAGTTGCTCCAGTGCCTCCTTTTCACAGGTGTATTTATACTGTGGTGATTGCAGCAAGGATTGGCTGTGGTGAGTGGAGGCAGGTGTAGTGGATACGGGTGATTGTGAACAGGGATTGCCTGTGGTAGATAGGGAAGTTTTTGAGAACGGGGAGTTCTTTACTCCTGAACCTGAGTTGAACACAACTACATTAATAACACGCTCCAAAATTGGGACGCCAGGGTTAATGCAGTTAATTTAAGTATGGTTGTATGTACAGTTATCCTCTGGGTTTCAGACTGTAACCAGTCTCACTTTCTCCTCCACATCTCAGGTGCTTTTCTGTCCAGAGGGCCAGGAAAGATGAGCGCCCTGCCACGAGAGACAAGAGGCATCAGTCCTGTTCTACAGCCACAGTATCCACTTGAGGACAGAAAGCACGCACGCACGCACGCACGCACGCACGCACGCACGCACGCACACACACACACACACACACACACACACACACACACACACACACACACACACACACACACACACACAACGTTAACTAAATCAATTGCCTTCTGTGTCAGTATGTAATTGTATAGCACTAGGATTTAATTATACTTGTCTTTTGTTTCGAGTTATGTCATTTATGGACACATTCCATAATGGTACATTGTTTGTAGTATCCTCAGTCTTTTAATTTAATTACGATAATAGAAAAGGGGATCCTTGAGGGAAATGTACCCATAACAGTGAGAAGCAGTAAAGTAAAGTATAGCATGATGAGAATGTTGGAGAAACAGATCCTGGTGCTATTTGGAGGCAGTCCTCCATCTATTGGATAATGCCAGAACTACAGGAGAAAATCATGCACTGATTACGGTATAGTAGAAAAACACACGCACGCATGCATGTAGTGACAGTGACTGAGTTTGTTGTGTTTTTGTATTCATTGCTATGTAAGTGATAACAATTAATTGAATTGTGAATTGTTTAGGGATTCCATTAATTCTGTCAGCTGTCTGTTTTTTTATTAATTTTTTGTTTGAGGAAAATATTCAAATAAATAAGTGATTACTTATTTACTTACTTTGATCCACTTGCATTTTGCCTTCAATGTGATAACAAACTATTGGTCTCTGATTACATCGTATGTTCAGCCCAACTCGGCTCACTTCAGTTTAGTAGGACGTAAACACAGAATAGAATTGTAATAAATGCATCTAGTCCAGTGGTTTTAAACCCTTTTCATATCAAGGCCCATTATTTATTTTGCATTTGAGCCACGGACCACCATTTGATGACATTTAGCCTCTCAGACCCATTTGAGCCACGTACCACCATTTGATGACATTTAGCCTCTCAGACCCATTTGAGCCACGTACCACCGTTTGATGAAATCTAGCCTCTCAGACCCCCAAACTAAAGAATATTTTGTTGTCGTTGGATAAGATTTTGTCTACAATTCCATGCATTTGGCAAACGCTGATCAAAATAACAATTCTTCTACATTCTCCAAATTGTGTAGACTTCTTGCAGATGTTTAACAATAATGTAACTCTCGACACACACCTGGAACCCCCTCAAGGACCACTGGTTGAGAACCACTGATATAGTCAGATGGTCCAACACACAACATTCAGTGGATATCCAGCACTTTTACTTAAGTACTGTACAATTTTGAGGTATTTGTACTTTACTTGAGTATTTCCGGTTCAGAAAACGTCCTCCAGTGATATCATCATTAGGCAGATTCTTTTTTAAACAAGATTTTCTTTTTTTAATTTTAAATTTTCATTATCGTGAGAACGATGGCTTCCATTTTCACATTGCAGCTTTTAGCTTGTATTCCCCATCGATGATGTCACTGGAGGACGGTTTCTGAACTGCCCACAGCCCTCCTATGAGACACAGAAAAAATATTGCCCCATTTTTTCATGATTATTAGTGACCACCTATTATATGAAGATAGGTTGAAAAGTGGTGAAGTGGTCCTTTAAGTAAAACAACTGAGTACTTTTTTCCACCACTGCTATTCAGTGTTTGGAAACACTCTTGTGACACTCTTGTGTGATGATGACGACGCAGGGAATCCATGTATACACATAAAACCAGTGGTTTTCAACCAGTGGTCTCTGAGGGGGTTACAGGTGGTCCTCATCAGCTAAATGACGGAGAGTTGGCAACCAAATGGACTCTTATTAGATCTTTAACTCCTGAGAGTGTAAAATGAAACCAAATGAACCCTTACGGGGTCCATTTGGTTTCATTTCACGCTCTCACAGGAGTTGAATTATTGGTAATTAAACATCTGCATTACTTAATTTACAAGAAGTCTACACAATATTAGATAATGTAGAAGAATAGTTATTTTGATCAACGGTCCTCCTCTCCTAATGGTATACCAACATCAATACAGCATGGAATTGTGGACAAAACCCTATCCAACGACAGCAAAATATTCTACGTCTAAATGTCATCAAATGGTGGTCCGTGGCTCAAATGCTGAATAAATAATGGGCCTTGATGTGAAAAGGGTTGAAAACCACTGACATAAACTATTGGAAATATGGAGATATGACGTTTTTTCCCCATCCAGTGTGTTTTTAGATACATGTCCGTCCACGGTATCCAGTGTGTTTTACATATATGTCCACAGTGTGTGTGTGTGCGTGTGTGTGTGTGTGTGTGTGTCTGTGTGTGTGTGTGTGTGCGTGTGCAATGTGTTTCGCTATACAGTACTGCAGTCACCATTTTTTCTTCCAGTGTGGAATTTTAGGTTGGACGAGGGCGTGTCTGTCTGCCATTGTGGATGGGTTCAGTGGGTAGGTACAGGGGGGTTTGTTGGTTGGGGGGATGGAATGGTTGCCCCTCCGCGTGCCCCCCCTCCCCCCACACCCCCCGCGTGCACCCATGCATGGTGACACATTGTGACAGTGGCGATGGCTTGGCCACGCGGGATGCAGCCGCTGCGCTTCGCCGGGACCCCCCTCCGCAGCTTCCACACGCGCCCTTAGACTGGGCTCGCTTCTTTTTTAGTTTCTCTCTCTGTAAACTCTCGCTGTCTCTCTCTCTCTCCCTCCCTCTCTCTCTCCCTCTCTCTCTCTCTGTCTCTCTCTCTCTGTCTTTTCTCCCTCACGCCTGTTGGCCTTGAATCCCGTGGGAGGAAAAGAAAGAAGAGGAGGAGAGGGACTGGCTCTTCTCTCGGGAGGGACAACAAAGGTTTCCGACCGGCCACGTTTCGTGAGAGTGTGGTAAGCAGTTTGAAGCTGCCCAGGGTTGGGGGGTGGGGGGGTGGTGGTGGGGGGGAAGGATTGTTTGGGGTAGAGAGTGGGAGGGAAGGGAAGGGGAGGGATCATCTTTGCACCTGTGTGGATTATCCGGCGCTCTCGAAATATGGATGGGCTTCTGTCACCACCGGATATTGCTTTCACAGAAAAGGCCAGAGCTTTTGGCCTCGTCCCTGCAGGAAGGGGCCTGGCACCTCTTCGGAGGCGCACTTGTACGCAGTGCATC
>NC_137885.1:14078305-14088305 GCF_963924005.1 Protomyctophum bolini | reverse complement strand
GCTCTGTCCCTGACCTGTTTGAGTTGTGAAACAACACCTGTAGAAATAAGTGTTATAAATATTTTGTATTTGGTTCTGTAATTATATGGTTCTGTATTTGTAGTTTCGGTGCTGTTATTGGTGCTGTTAAGTGGATATATAAGTTTCAGCGCTAAATAATCTGTTCGCATTGGAGAATATCTTGTATGACTTTGGACTACGAAATAGAACGCTTGTGTGCTTGAATGACGTCCTTATGTACGCGATCATTCTGTTGTCCACTGTCCAATTGAAAGTATTATCATCCGAGATTATACTTAACAAAGTGATACATTTGGATTTTAATGTTTTGATTTCAGCAGAACACACCAAATTATATTTCTCAAACTTGCACCAATATTGTGTTTGCTGTTGCTGCACCGTGATACTGTGTTGTTAGACAGAGTCAAATGCACCGATCACTGATAGACTGATTTTGATTTTAGTTTTAGTCATAGTCTCTTGAATAGTTTTCATTTAGTTTTAGTCACATTTTAGTCACCTGGAATGTTTTAGTGTTAGTCTAGTTTTAGTCGACTAAATGTCATACGATTTTAGTCGACTAAATCTACAATTGATTTAGTCGAACAAAATGTGTTTTGGCGGGCCTTGATGCCGTCGTAATTACTTGCTGAAAATAGCTGATCTACAAGCCCACAACGCGTCGCTTGTAGATCGGCTATTTTCAGCATGCAACTAATTGTAAAATTACTTATACTGGATCTCTTGTCCACTAGTCCCTTCCTAACATTTTAGTCTAGTTTTTATTTGTTGACGAAATTGTAAGTATATTTAGCCTTAGTTTTAGTCATCATAGCTTAGTTTTCAATTAGTTTCCATTTAGTTTTTGTCAGTGAAAAAAGGTAGTCGACGAACATTTTTTCGTCTTAGTTTTAGTCGACGAAATCAACACTGCTGATAGAGCAATCCTGCATAGGAATGTGGAAAGCTATAAGAGGATTAAATCCCAGTTCTTATCTAGATGGAACATTAATTAGTGAATGGAGAGTTTGGTTTTTGAAAGAGGTTGTATTAATGATTCTAACATTCAAGCTCCATGTTCATGGGACCTATAGCTGGGTGTCTGGCAGTGTGTCTGTGCACCGCGTTGTACTATTTGTAAGGTAGACAATTGGTTGGTAAAGTGCTCAATGCCGGGCTTTATTATGTGGAATGCTGCGAGGGGAGATCGGACCATGTGATCGCATTTTTCATTGCGTTTTTCCTTTCATTTTAACTCTTTTAAAGTTCAAATATCACAGGAGAAACACTGAGGCGGGTTGTACTTATAGGTTAGTGGATTACAGTTCAATGAATGATGCTATAGTATGAAATGGTTATAGTTACCAGTAACACTATAGCTTATGTTGTTACAGTTTGTGTTTTTCTTATTGTAGTCTTTGCAAAGTCTTAATACTTAATACTGTCACATTTCTCTCCCTGTTCAAAGAGAGTAGTCTGTGGCACTTGTCTGTTTCTTTCCTTTAACTGTCTCTGCTACTAATTTCGTTCAGTTATTTCATCCTCTCTCTCTCTCTCTCTCTCTGTATTCCTTCCTTACTTTCTCACCGTTAGCTTTTGTTCAACCTCAACATGCCCCCTCCCCAAAAATGTCATTCCAAAGAAACTGGTGCTTGATAACAGACCAAAAGGAAAACAATGTAGCACCACTGATCAGAGAGCTCAACAAACTTTGTCCCGTCTTCCTTCCTAATGTCGCCTCATGAGGGCTTTGACATCAGAAATGGAGAGATGTGCTGTGTATGATTTAAGCTGTAAGGTTCAAGTTGATTGAGCCTCTACTTTTGGTCCTATTGTCTCTCCCTCGTCCTCTGTGGTGCTTATGTGATCTTTCAACCCGTTGCTTTCCTCCTCTACCCGCGGCGCCAGCCAGAGGGCTATGTATTCTGTGCCTCTCACCCCCCAGCCTCTGCTCTCTTTTTTTACAGGCTAGAAATTGTGTGAAGCATGGGTGATTGGAGCTTTCTAGGGCGGCTGCTGGAGAATGCTCAAGAACACTCCACTGTAATCGGCAAGGTGACGATGGACAAAGTTACAATTACATAACATAGGCACATTTAGGAACTTGACTAGCTGACTTTATATACTGTATATTTTATTTCTGACTTTAAATCAGTGGTTTTCAACCAGTGGTCCTAAAAGGGGGTTTCAGGTTGTCCCCATGGAGAGTCAATAATCAAATGGACCTTGAGAGCGTAAAATGTAACCAAATGAACCCCTGCGGGTCTATTTGGTTACATGTTACGCTCTCAAGAGTTAAATTGTTTTTTAACTTACAAGAAAGTCTACACAATTAAAGAATGTAGAAGAATTGTTATTTTGATCAATGTTTGCCTGTTGTCTCTTATTGTGGACAAAATATTCTGTAGTTTTGAGTCTGAGAGGCCTCATCCTCATCCTCATCCTCATCCAATGGTGGTCCGTGGCCGTGGCTCAAAATGCAGAATAAATAATGGACATTGATGTGAAAAGGGTTGAAAACCACTGCTTTAAATGAACCGAGCTGATGCACAAGATCCCAAACTAACCTCTCCACACACACACTCTCTCTCTCTCTCTTTATCTCCGTCCATCCATCCCTTTTGCTCTCTCCACCCTCTCTCTCTCTCTCTCTCTCGCTCTTCATCCCACCGTCCAGGTTTGGCTGACGGTCCTCTTCATCTTCCGCATCCTGGTGCTGGGCGCGGCGGCCGAGGAGGTGTGGGGCGATGAGCAGTCGGACTTCACGTGCAACACGCAGCAGCCCGGATGCGAGAACGTGTGCTATGACGAGGCCTTCCCCATCTCGCACATCCGCTTCTGGGTGCTGCAGATCATCTTCGTGTCCACGCCCACGCTCATCTACCTGGGCCACGTGCTGCACATCGTGCGCATGGAGGAGAAGCGGCGGGAGAAGGTGAGGGAAAAGGTGATGTCAAATAAATTATTCCTACAATTTGATGTGATATAGTACGATATGATTTATTGTCAGTTCACACTGAGATTTGTTTGTCTTGCGAGTTGCGACCCAGCAGCCAAGTATGCAGAACACATATACACACATTTTACATAACACAAAGAACACGACAATTTACATAGGATACATAAAGACATGAAGACAAGAGCAATATCCACCGCCTACCCCGTGGCTACTACAACTCCTGATTAAGCCTCAAAGTCGACTGGTGGTGGACAAAGGTCCACCAGTCCACCAGTCAGGACAATTGGTACATATCGTTGCTCTCGGGGGGAATGAGGATATCTTTGGCATAAATCAGTGTGATTGAACACCCTTTACGTCTCTGTGTTGGTTAAAACAATATTGAACCATTGAAAAGCAGTAAAAAAGTGCTTCGGACAAAACCTCTTAACTCCATTGGACCCTCAAACTGTCTGCTAAAACAGCTAACTCCAGCACCTCTACCCATCTCATACATGTAATTGACAATATATGAAGTCACAACAACTTTGATGAGGCAGTATTGCATTGTTTTAGGGATGCTCCGATCAGGTTTTTTGGGGCTGATACGGATCAGCGATTGTTTTTCTCATGATCGGCCGATACCGATATAGGTCCGATACCGATACTGATCTTGTGAAATGTTGCACATTTTAATATTTCCAAAACCCACGTCAAAACTGTTCCTGTGTGTGGGGAGGAAGGGGAGAATGTTTAGGCCTGTCACAACGATGCAAAACGATGTTATACCATATATCTGATTGACATTTATACCACTTAAACTGTGTAAAAGATCAGTCTCTCCAGATAGGGTAAATTGCCGATCACAGACAGGGTGAATGCTGATTACCGATCAGAGTGAATATCGGCCGGTATGGCGGATTATCGGAGCATCTCTACTTCGTTTTCAAAATATAAGATTTTCTTAATTTCCTGATTTTTTTTTTTTTAAATGAACATTTTGTAGTTCGGTGGTTTCTTCCCGACAGCAGAGATATGAAAGCTGTGTTCAATATTTAAGGTGCAACCATGCTTCTAACTGACGAATTTAAAAAAATGTCTTCAAAGTTTTCTGAAAAACCTTATGTTTCTGTATCAGTGGTGCTCAATAATTCATGTCAAGGACCCCAAAAATTATAAGTAATATGCCTCCGCCCCCCATCTGAAAATATGTTGTTCCAGGGACCTCCCCAGAAGCAAAGATTTGAGTTCAAATGTTCACTCTGTAATAATATATATTCAAAGATTTTAGGCACATTTTCACGATTTTTCAAAAATAGCTAAAGCATAACATAATGCTTTAAAACACCAAAAGGGGTTCCCGCCCCAAAATTGGGTTAAGAACAAGAATGCCTATCATCCCACTGACTATTTCATCATATGACAGCATGCAGAGAAGTGTAGCTGACACACGCTGACCATTAAGCAATGTTGTCTCATCTGTCATGATGATTAGTACTAAACAAATTTGAAATGTGAGTATGTGTATTAGCCAATCAGCTTAAAGTGATAGAGAGAGCTACATGTGATGTATTATTAAGGACATGAATATTTCTGTAAACATGTCTGACAACTGTATCTAATGTCTTGAGCTCTCGAGACGGAGAGGAGGCAGAGTGTACATCACAGAGAGAGAGAGAGAGAGAGAGAGAGAGAGAGAGAGCTGGTGGTCTCAGTCTGGGACACCTTCCGGGGTCTTGGCATCTCTGCTACGGCTGTCACTGAATAAACTAAAGATGACCAACTCTTGTCTTCAGAAGGAGGAGAGGACACTGGAGCAGCGCAGACATTTCAAGCCTTTTTTATTAGGTGCTATAGTACAAAATAATGTCAACATTTCATGACTGATGTAAGGTCGAAACCTAATAAAAAAAGGCTTGAAATGTCTGCGCTCCAGTGTCCTCTCTCCTCCTTCTGCATCTTGTCCTTTGCTTGTGTGACGCAACCGCTGGACCAGGTAGAGACTCCCCTTTGTTCTGAAACCTTTGTCTTCATTTCCCCGCCCAAAACATCCTCATCAAAAGGAGGAGGAGATCCGCAAGGCGGCCGGCCAGCACCGGGACGACCTCGACCCTCTGTACCGCAACGGCGTGGGAGGAGGAGGGGGAGGGGGAGGACCGGGACCCGGGGGCAAGAAGCAGAAGCCGCCCATCCGGGACGAGCACGGCAAGATCCGCATCCGCGGGGCGCTGCTGCGCACCTACGTCTTCAACATCATCTTCAAGACGCTGTTCGAGGTGGGCTTCATCCTGGGGCAGTACTTCCTGTACGGCTTCCACCTGAAGCCGCTGTATAAATGTGGCCGCTGGCCCTGCCCGAATACGGTGGACTGCTTCATCTCCAGGTCAGAACATTAATGATAATAATAATAATAATTAATGATAATAATAATACGGTGGACTGCTTCATCTCCAGGTCAGAACATTAATGACACGGAGCTGCGCTCCTTCCTTCCTTATTCCTTCCTTTGCATTCTTTTACTTCCTTTGCGTTCTTTCTTCCCTTTTCTGTCTTTTCTATACTTTGCCATTTTTGTTTTATTATATTATAATATCTTTTGAATAGTTCAACCAGCCGATCTACATTGAAACGTTGTGAGCTTGTAGATAGGCTATTTAAACTATTCAAAAATGTTTTTCAAAGTAGTAAAAAAGTAGTTTAGGGATAAGGGGTTTAGCATGGATGAAAATAGAGCCCTCTTTCTTTCTTTCCTTCCTTCCAAACACTTTCAAAACGAATGATCCATTCCATGTGCATTCATTCATTGGACGGATGTCATGCATGTGTTCATCATGGTCTGCGTGTGTATATCCCGCTAGGCCCACGGAGAAAACCATCTTCATCATCTTCATGCTGGTGGTGGCGTGCGTCTCGCTCCTCCTCAACCTCCTGGAGATCTACCACCTGGGCTGGAAGAAGGTCAAGCAGGGCGTGACCAACGAGTTCAGGCGCGACCACGAGTGGCTGCGGCTGGCCTCCGACGAGGCCGGCGACTCGGAGACCATCCCCGAGCGGATCTCCCCGGCCTGCCTCGCCTGTCTGCCGGCCTACGCCAGAGTGAGTATGGCGGCGGCGGGGGGCGGCGCGGAGGGAGCGGGGCTCGCCGACTACGCCGGGCTCGCCGAGAGCGGCTCGGCGTGCGCCCTCACGCTGAGCCCCAGCATGGTGGCGGTGGCGCCGGTGGGGCTGAAGGTGGACGCGGCGGGCTTCAACCCCGACGACTTTCTGTTCCAGGGCCCGCCTGCGTCTTTTTACGGCAGCAGCTGCGAGGGGCTGAGCGCCGGGAGCCGCGGGCATCTGGGCGCCATGGAGCAGAACTGGAGCAACATGGCTCTGGAGGAGAAAAGCCCCTCCCCCTACTACCCGCCGAGCAACACTCCTCCGCCCTTCTCCTCCTCGTCTCCTCCCGACCAGGGGAAAACACCGCCGCTGCCCCAGGAGGCGGAGTCCTCTCGCGCCCTCGCGCAGGAGGAAGAAGAAGAAGACGCCACCGTGGTTACCCGGGCGGAGATGCACGAGCCTCCCGTCGCCACGGTAACAGATGCTCGGAGGATGAGTCGTGCCAGTAAGAGCAGCAGTGTCCGAGCTCGACCCGACGACCTGGCCGTGTAGCTACGGAAGACCAAACACACCACGACACCCACATGCACGACACCCAAACATCTCTTTTCTCTTTCACTCATCTCATGCACACATACATTTTGCCCTTACATTTGATAGGCCAAAGTCCTGTGCAGGCCAGGGCACACTGCTGAATCCTTGAAGGTAAAATCACCAATCTCAGGATTTTCGCAGCACAGGTCGATGTGCAGGCTTCCAGACCATTGCATCTTTTACTTCAGGACGAATTAGTATTAGAATCGTTCTTTTCTTTTCTTTTCTTTTCTTTTCTTTTCTTTTCTTTTCTTTTCTTTTCTTTTCTTTTCTTTTCTTTTCCTTTCTTTTCTTTTCTTTTCTTTTCTTTTCTGTTTCAGAACTGTAGGGGAAAGAGGAGGGAGACAAAGATTGGCCCGTCAGGTTGCATTAGCATTAGCAGTGCTGCGCCATCGCTGTTTGTAACTATACGGTACTACTCAAGGTGAACTTTACTGTGACAGAATCTCCAGCCCTCTCACCCAATGGTCATGGAGCAGGATTAGGGAGCTATATGATATAACAGCGGCATTAATATAATATATCTCTTTCCACAACTCTGGAGAGGAGCGGGTGCCGCCATGCAGTTCTGTACAGAGTTCAGCGTCCTCTTGGTTATAGGATTAAGCAGGGCACAAGTGAGGGCTCTGGCTTGCTAATGTTTGAGGGCACATGCACATGTACACTATATAACCCCCCCACACACACACACACACACACACACACACACACACACACACACACACACACACACACACACACACATGCACAAGCATGCACGCGCGCGCACACACACACACACACACACACACACACACACACACACACACACACACACACACACACACACACACACACACACACACACAATTAGGCAGCAGAGATACCACGGAAGTAAGGGATGATAATGAGGAGTATGATGAGGAGAGGGAGCTTAGCTCTTGGACTGATTTATGAGTTTGGGAGCTTGGAGGCAGCAATATTGTTCTGCATAGTATTTTTTTTTTCTTTTTTTCCCTTCCCTTTTTCGACCAGGAGACATCAGAGGAGAGGTTTGCACTTTTTCTTTCTTTCTAACTTTCTTTCTTTTCTTTTCTTTTTTTGTGATGACGGATTCTTAGCTAAAACGGCAAGGTCTGTGTCTCCTCTTGTTAGAAGGGTGTTGCGTGTGGCTTTTTTTCTTTTTTTTTCTCCCTGTCTGTTCGTTTGTCTGTCTGTCCGTCCGTCCGTCCGTCTGTGGCATGCTCCAATGGCCTGCTAGCTCAATGAAGAGAGGGATCTGCAGATGCAACAGTGGAGAAAAGGTTGGAAAAAAGGAGATGGGACGAGAGAACAGCTGTAGTGATCAGTTAAGGAAAGCGATGGAAGCAGTCCCACCCTGAGGTGTAGCCTTTAGGCTTTAGAGGTTGTGTGTGAGTAGCGTGTGCTCGTGACATAGATACCTTAGTCTTGTGTAAATGTTTACAAAAACAATTCTGCAGTTACATCAGGGTAAATTATATATATATATGTAAATATATAATTTAAAAAATATATATCATTCATAGGATATACATTCATATTATGCAGAGTTACCGAATTAGCATTAAACCTAGTTGTTACTTTCTGACCAAGCTACAAACTTAGATAAAGATATGAGTTTACAGTAAACCTTTACACTGACGACTAAAGTCTAATTCAGAACCCAAAACAAAGCTTTAAAAAGAAAAGCTACATAAAAGGCTATAAGCCTATTATAGATATAATTTGAACAAATAGGTTTGCAAGACTTTGTAGCTTTGCCAGAACGCACTAGTCAGTACACGCCGATTCCGATGCTTGTGTTTGCAGTGTGTTACGAAATGTGTCTTCATTGTAAAGAAATTTATGAGATTTCATTCTAGAGCCCGCCCTATACCTATACCTTTATGGGATGGGAGGGCATTCACTTCATAGTTCTTTTTTTTTAGGGTAGTTGTAGAACGTAGCAATGTAGGAGGTTATTGATACATAGCAATAGGAGTTTAAAAGGCATTGACATTTCTCTGTTACATCCTGCATTTCAACACACATCACATGTAGAACTGTTATTAGTTTTTCCCTGTTCTTTTTATTTTTCCTTTATTTTTATTTTTAATTCCTGCCAGTTTATTGAAGAAAAGAAAAGCTAGACAAATCAGAAAACCACTCCTTCAAGGTGCAGTTGTGTTTCTTTCCAATCGCTTCCTAATTTTAGTTCTCAAATTATATTCTTTTAATGTCTCATTTACCATTCGGTAAAAACTAAAAACCGAAACTAAAAACAATATGGGATACAAACAAGTGAGTGACGGAGAGAGGCTTAGGAAAAGTCATGTTTTGGGTTTTGTCTCACTCTTGTTTTCACTGTTGAGTTGAAAACAGATTTAGCAGAATATATTTTAAATACTTGAAAAACACGAGGACCACTCGATGATTTACAACGATTAATATTTTCAGTAAATAGTTGTTAATAATTTGCAATACTGTATACTGCTTCAGTGCAATGCACCCAAATAATTATCATTCTGGTTCTGAATGTTCCCTTTGGACAAGGATTCATTCCACAGAAGTGTAAATCAGAATTACCTCATGTGTTCAAATATTTGAAACCATATTCAAATAGTTTTGTCCGGTCATCTGGTTCAATGTGTCATTATCACAATCCAGCTAGCTAGTTAGTAGTGGGGGACACTGACCTATAGGCTACAGCAATGTGAACCCCCCCCCCCCCCCCCCCCCCCAATATCTTCATTAATGTACGACACTACAACCAAACAATGAGAGGAAAGACCAATTGGATCATTTACCAGATAATTCTCTCCCTGCATTCATGGCAATTTGGAACTCCTTTTTTATTTATTTTTCCTTTTTCTTTCTCTTTTTAATTTTTTTTTAACTTATCGCGCCAGAACTCAGAGCTTTGCTTTCAAGAATTTTAATTTAAAAAAATCTAAATGTAGACTAGGAATGTTAGCTTAAAGCTAGTGCCAAATAGACCCCAAAGCTGTGTGTTATTGCATAGTAGTAGCTACTAATTGTAGCATAAGCTGAAACCCAATTTTCAGGTACAGTAGCTGGTTTGCACCTCAGTCAGTGTAGTGGTATAGCTTTCATATCACTGCAATGGTGCATACGATTAAAAGCACTTTATACACTCAAAACAATGTTTAAAAGTGATACTAGAAATGCCACCATGTGTCTTAATTGTTAATGTGAACTCAATGGACCCCAAGAAAGGGATATCACAATGCAAAACATTTTAGACTTTCTCACTCTGAACTCTCAAGTTTGACGACTGCACAATGGACACGATTTCAAACTGAAACTCGAGAATTAGTACTAAGTTCCAACTTCCCCTGAATGCAACTGCACTGAGAAGCTTGCTTTGAG
>NC_137885.1:14070805-14073305 GCF_963924005.1 Protomyctophum bolini | reverse complement strand
AATTGCTTTTTCCCCCCGATGTCTCCTGAACTTGAACACAGCATTTTGCATTGAACAAATTTGTTTAGAAATCTATGTCGTATACCGCATCTCCACTAGCTAAAGAGTGCTGGGTTGCGCCCCGAAAATAGCTGATCTACAAGCTCACAACGCGTCACTGCACGACACATTGTGAGCTTGTAGATCAGCTATTTTCGCGATTTTTGTCCAAAAGTGCCCTCTTACGGGATTTCAGCCCCCGCCCCTGTAACACTCTCTGCACGTCCCTGGTCTATAGAGACACTCCACAACACAGTCATGAGTGTCGCGCCTATCACAGACATGCATGCGCAGAGACCGTTCATTGGGCTGCCTGGATATGCTGTTTAGGTACGGGTGATTCGGAGTCCCTATATGGTTGGGACTGACGCGCTTGATCAGAGTACCTAAAAAGCAGATCCAATTCATCGCCAAACCATAATAAATATATTGCTCATTTTATATTTAATAGATATACATTTGATCCATTCATGAGCTGTCCTGAGTGAAATGTATTTCATTGTTCAACGTGTTTGTCAGCATCCAGACTATGAGCCCCACCTCCCTGTCTCAGAG
The DNA here is from genome assembly GCF_963924005.1 of Protomyctophum bolini. Taxonomy (NCBI): domain Eukaryota; kingdom Metazoa; phylum Chordata; class Actinopteri; order Myctophiformes; family Myctophidae; genus Protomyctophum; species Protomyctophum bolini. Next base: position 14,072,711 of record NC_137885.1, on the reverse strand, counting down.
AAGTCCAACCCCTTGACCCGTGACATCGACCGGGCCTCGGCCAATCAAATAGTGAGGCTGTTACAGGCCTGTGACGTCCAGATGTTCCAAGAGGGGGCAGGAAACATGTATGAGGTAAGGTCAAAGAGGTCAGTGTCTGAGACAAAGGAATGCTATACGATTTAGTCATTCTATGTCTACAGAATCAGAGGACGTTTGGAACCGAACCGCCACTTGTAGAACCACAGCCTTAGATGTGTGTCACATAATAACATATGGGCAAGCACTAAGCACATATTATGCACCTACAAACTCACTTGCACAAATGTATTGCCAAGCAAGACAGAGGTGGAGAGAGACACGTATGTGTGCATGCAGGGCCTTTACACTGTGTGTGTGTGTGTGTGTGTGTGTGTGTGTGTGTGTGTGTGTGTGTGTGTGTGTGCGTGGCGTGCGTGCGTGTGTGCGCTCTGCAGAGGCTTTTCAGCCAGCGTGTGGTGAAAACCATGATGGAGGTAGCGGCGCAAGTCGAGCTTATTCTTAAGGTACGTGTATTATACTATATATATATTAATATATTATAATATTATCTCCCTTCTTGTTCCTCACACGACACACTGTCTGTCTCAGTCATGCTAATAACCATCTCATCTGCTGCTTCCTCAACAGGAGCCAGAGGAAAGCAGGATTGTGTTAAGCGGTTGCGGAACCTCTGGGCGCATAGCTTTCCTCATTGCGGTAAATGTTTTAATCGTTATTATTTCTGGGCGGGAACTCCTTTTTGGTGTTTTAAGCATTATCTTATACTGTACGTTAGCTATTGAAAAATAGCAGATTGTGAAAATGTGGCGCATATCTATATATTCTTTCAGAGCGAACATTTTTAACTCAAATCTTTGCTTCTGGGTGGGTCCCTGGAACAACATAATATATTTTCAGATGGGGGTCAGTGGCCAATTACATATATCTTTGGGGGTCCTTGACACGAACATGTTTTGAGAACGACTGACATCGAAACATAGGTCTTTCAGAAAACTGTCAGGATTTAGAAGGCATTTTGTAGAATCGTCCTCAGATCTAAATGGGTTAAGGAGGACTCCCTTCACCTTCAATGGAAGAATTAGGACAGGACTGAATTTAAGCCATTTTAATGGCTTAAATTTGGGTCCCGGCCGGGCAAGGCTTTGAAAATACTGCTGCTGGATGTTATGCAAAAAGGCTAATTATAAACGTCTAAAATGTCCGTTTCATTCTCAGACGACCTTCAACAGATTACTGAGAGAAAAGAACCAGGCTCCTGTCTACTCGTACCTTATTGCTGGAGGAGACAGGTGTGTTAATTACCCCAAGGACCTCTCTCTGACTCTCTCTTATAGACAGGATAGGGATGAATACTAAGCTATGATGACTAAATATAAGTAAGACGAAATATACTGACAATTTCGTCAACAAATAAAAACTAGACTAAAATGTCAGAGAGGGACTAGTGGGCAATAGATCCAGTATAAGTCATTTTACACTTGGTTACACTTGCACGGCTTGCAGCGCGACGCGCTGTGAGCTTGTAGATCTGCTATTTTCAGCCATTACGATGGCCTGCCAAAATATATTTTAGTCGACTAAATCAACTGTAGATTTAGTCGACTAAAATCTTATGATATTTAGTCGACTGAAACTAGACTAACACTAAAACATTCCAGGTGACTAAAATCTGACTGAAACTAAATGAAAACTATAGAGCACCGAAGTCCTGAGACTCCTGACGTAACTCGCTCATCCCTTCGATTCCCCTGGTTTGTGGAAGTAATTTCTCTATGGAGAATAACATGGGCTCATCTTAAAATCTTTCATATAAGTGTTGTGGTCCAAAAATAAACAAGCTGTCTCTGCGTTATTGTCAGGGAGGTGTCTATCGTTTGCAACGTCA